>NC_133378.1:9337597-9363325 GCF_049309525.1 Garra rufa
AACATTAACTGCTACAATGTTTCATTAATGGATAAAAGTGGCTCCCCAATGAATAAACATTAATATTTTTCTCTTCACACGTAATTTAACACTTTTAAATAAAGCTGCTGGGAACGGAGACTAATATACACAGAAAAGCAGATGGAATGCTGTAATGCCTTCACCAGCAATATCACAGTAGGGTGTAAAGCCTTCTATGAGACCATTAGTTTATTAATAGACCATTGAAAGACAAGGCTTGTGACAGATGAGTCAGGTGATATGGGTGGTGACTTGGCAAAAAAAAAAAAAAAAAAATAGGGCCACCATGTGTCAGGGCGTTGACCAATTAAGCTGCCCCAAGTGGACAAATGTTTTCATAAAAAGAGCAATTTATTAAATGAGTACTGTTATATATCAGTTTGTATAACAGCATTAGCATGATGATATTGGAAAAAGGGACAGGAGTGGGAGTAGAAAAATTGAGGTAGAGAGATAAAGAGGATTTCATCACAGTTTATAAAGGGTTGACCTTGTGAACAGCTGTGCAAAGTTTCAAATGTGAATCTTTCTTGACACCCCCCACCCTCCCCATTGGCATCCCACTCACTGACAGCCGGACCACCTGAACCCAACACAGGAAACCCTGCTCCCAAACCGCAAGCCATATAACACCAGGGACTCATACACAGGCATGTCGCCAGCAAACAACATGTTTGGACATTGTGCAAACAAATGAAGAGATTTGTGATAAGACAACCCAAATATAAACAAAGCACCATGTTCCTCTATATGGTGCAGAAGATCCACTTCCTGTCATGATAGATTCTTTGTGGTTATAGACTGATGTATATTAGCCAGGTGATTAATAAACCAGTTTTTACCACTAGTGGCACTAAACACAATGAAATAGTAACTGATAGTCCCACTCCAAACTCATGACACTGGTTGAGCCAATGCCGTCATGAGTTTGCAATGCAAAAACCAAATCTTTAAATGTGTGCTCACTTTTAGCTTTTAAATTTGTTCACGTTCAACAGGGAGAGGAGGGGAAGAGGGTCAACGCCAAGGGGGGCATTTGCAGGTCATGCCCCCCTGACGTTGACCTGGTTTGAGAGTTTAGATGGAGTGAGCGTATAATACCAAGATGATACGAGAGATGTCCAGTGTTTTGTCACACCAACTAGAACAAATTAGAGCCTCTTCAATTTAATTTAATTATCTATTACTGATGAAAGGACAACACAGGCGAATGTCAAAGAGGATTAGCCATTCAGACAGCCTTAGTGAGAGAAAAACATCCAGACAGAACACGTGTAAAAGAGAAGGCAAACATCTTCTGTTCCAGACATGCAGAGGAGACTCTGAGAGAGAGAGAGACTCTGGCTCTTTTTCAGCAGCCTTGAACTCCTGAGGCCCAGCCAAAAGCTTTCAGAGGGCACCTACCCCCTAGCCTGCCTGCAGGCTACCTGCCCACAAATAGAGTGTTTACGACCCTAAACGAAAGGCTGCACTTCCTGGGAGGCTTGGAGAGGAAGAAAGAAAGAAAAGACTGGGAGACTGTAGTAGGGAGTATGGAAGAAGTCAGCAGAAAGAGAAAGACAGAGGACATGACAAGGGAGAGGCGGAAAGAGGTCAACACATGCACATTCATCTAGAAAGGTCACTTCATGGGTTCATTCATCTTTGCAAGTAGTCATGTATCCAAAGTGACTTACAGTACAAGGAGTTTATTGCAAGGACAATCCCACAGGAGTAACTAGAGTAACTTGCCTTGGAGGGCAATACCCTGAAGAGTTTAGCTCTAGTCCTAATCAAACACACCTGAGGCAAGTGAGTTTGATCAGGGTTTGAGCTAAACTCTGCAGGGCAGATGCCCTCCAGCACCGGATTTGAGGAACCCTTAACTAGAGGCTCCTCCCTGCAAGTGCCAACTTTATGATTACTAGCTCTATTCTAGGGGGAAGGGTTGTCCATTCCTGCTCTTGAAAGGCATCCTGCAGATCTCCTACACAACTGCCTTGAAGTTTCTAGACATCCTGAGGACAGGGACCCTCCAGGTGCAGGACTGGACCTCTCTTTCATAGGTTATCTCATTTGTCATTTTATTGCGAAGAGTGCTTATAAATGCCTCATCGCATCTGAAATGCACACTTCATGCTCTCTTTTGCAAAGCCTGCAGACTTTACAGGAGACTACTGCCCAACAATTTGTGTCTAAATAAGTCACCATAGTATGGACTAGAAGGAGGACTGTAGGGGCTGAGAGTACCATTTTGGGATAGAGGTAGTTCTAAGAGCTTAGTTATATGAACTAACCAGCAGAGTGGTTCCTAGAGAACCAATTTCTCCCTCGGGCCGTTATATATACTGTATATATTAGTGGTGGGCCGTTATCGGCGTTAACGTGAGACTCTTATCAGGCGATAAAAAAAATATCGCCGTTAATCTATTCTCAAAGTTGGGTTGGGAGCTGGGTCTAAACTACGTAAACTATGATGACTTTCACCTTGATATGTTAGCGCGAATGACGTATACCTAGTCGAATTGCACTGTAGGAGGCGAGAACGAGTCTTCAACTTCTGTGAAATTACCACATCAAATGAGACGTGCAAACATGGATGCAGCTATGAAGCCGCTTCAGGGCAGGTGCGTTGCTAGACCCTTTTTACTGGGGCACGTGCCCCAGTGAAAATCTGCTGTGCCCCAGTAAAATCTCAAGAGTTATAATTTACTTTGATAATCCCGAAATAAAGACATTAAACTATATGCAACAACTGAATTGACGCTTCTAAAAGCAACGCAGTTTAATGGAAGACTATGCACGCAGAAATCCATACCCGTGCGCGTCTGTGTATTTAACGGCAACGCGCACGTCCTGCAGCCTTTTGCGCAGAAGTACTTGGTTACACAAGTTTGTATAGGTAATTATGTTGTAAATGCAATTGTCAAGCAGTTTGTGATGCATTTTGGAAACAGGAGATGAGCGCCTGGTCTAATGCGCCACCTGGCCCGTTCTTGAAGACTTACTTTTAGTCATTATTTGGGTAGCACACATATTCTGAATGCCTTCAGCAGAATTCAAATTAGCTATTTTAATCTAGATTAATCTAGATTAATTCCAAGATTTAATCTAGATTAATATAGATTAAAAAATTAATCTATGCCCACCACTAATATATATATATATATATATATATATATATATATATATATATATATATATATATATATATATTGTATAGCTATAATAGTTGTTAATAAGAGGAAATTATAGTGCCTTGAATTCATTAAGTAATTCTTAATTTCGTTCGTTTCGCTCTCTGGAAATGTAAAGAAAAAGTACAGTTTTTATTCGGAATTCGTTTTTTAATCCCTGGTTTTAAACAAGCATATACATGAGATAATTTATATATTATAGCTTGAATAAACGTTTAAAAAAGTGCTAAATTTTATAATTAATGAAATTAAACAGACCTAGGCAATTTGAAAAGACATAGTGAAATGTGTCTAATAAATCCAAAAAGAAAGAGAAGCATTGGACATAATCAAAATATTCGAGACCTTGATTAGGAATACCATTTTCTAACAATTAAGATACTGCATGTGTTTATCCAGTCTATCGAAGTGTGCGTCTCTCCCTCCCCGGACTTTCCCAACAAAAATCCCACCCCTCTCAGAAAATATATAAAACTGACATTACTGAGCTATATTCGTTTAAAAGTAGCCTATTAAAATGGTACAATGGCATTGCTCAGTTCAACGTGTTGGGAAATCGGGCATTTTGTCCCACGTCAGCATTTATTCAACAGTTAATAACGCTCAACATTCAAAAGGTAAATATTATTCAGCCAATAAAGTGTAGGTATATGTATTTCATAGAAAAGTGTGTCTAGTACTATATAAAATTACAAAGGTTTAATTGGCATCTTTATATCAAACAACCCGACCGACCGCGACCTGAATATCATTAAAAATATTTTTGGATGACTCGTAAACCGCGCATCTTTGGTAGCCGCACCAAAATACAACACTGCGGACAACACCTGTTTTACCCATTAAAATGTTTGTTTTAATTTTCTTAATTTGCGCTTAATATAACAGAAAACTTTAGATTTCCTGCTATGTTTGGTATTCCTATTAAATGTCACAGTCTTGAATATATTTTGGTTAAACCCGATGCTTCTCTGTTGTTTTGAAATTATTATTAGACTCGTGTCTTTTCAAATGGTCTATGTTTATTTCCAGTCAAATTTCTAGCATAAATAAATTTTCTAGCGCTATTTTTAAAAGTTTATTTTACCAATAATATATAAATTATCTCATGTATGCTTGTCTAAAATCATGGACTAAAAAGGAATTGGTTCAAAGTAAAAATGGTATGTTTTTTCTTTACATTTTCCGAGAACGAAACGAACGAAATTTAGAAATTCAAAGCACTATAATTTCCTTATCCATTTGATAGCTAAAACTAGTATAATTATATAATGATTTTATTTCGTCATGTTTGTATAAAAATTCGTTAAGCAAGCCTAAAGTTGATTAATTATTATTCATAACACATTTTAAAAAGTAAAAAAAAGCCCTGTGGCTAAGGGCTAATCTTTTTCTTAACTTTTATTACACTGCAGATCGAAATAAAATAATTCTTGATCATATTTAAAATTAAAGAATCATTGACATAATTTTGTTTCACTGTATGAAAACGAAACTTTTTATTTGGTCAAGACCGAATTTCATTCATTACCGGCAAGGCAATCCTGTAGTCAACTTTTGGATGCATATAACTTGTGCATATAACATAACATTTCAACTTTTGGGGGCAGGGATTGTAGGTGGGGGGAGTGAATGTACAGCACTCTCTCCACTCTCAATACCACGACTGAGGTGAGTCCCTTGAGCAAGGCACTGATCCCTGGGGAAAACTGCTCCCCGGGCGCCGCAGCAATGGCTGCCCACTGCTCCGTGTGTGTGTTCACTACTGTGTGTGCACTTGGATGGGTTAAATGCAGAGCACAAATTCCTAGTATGGGTCACCATACTTGGCCTCACTTCACCTCCTTTCCTTTCCTTTCCTTAAATCAGGCATTAAGCATTACAGCATTAGCGCCTGCGCCGCCCTCACCAGATCACGAGTTTAAATACAATTTATTTATTTAGCCTACTTTTATATTTTATTAAAGTTCTCCTATTTTTGGCTCGAACTGACAGGCCTCTTTTAAGTTGTCATGACAACGGCGCTGCTTAGAGTGGCACTGTTTCGCGTTTCATTTACACTGAATCAAAACAGCATTGTGTTGCCTTTGATACTAGGGACTGAGGTGGGTCAGACCCGGCATATTTTAGGTCGGCTTTTATGTGGCGTTGCGTCTTTACACTGAATTCTGAGCAGACACAGACCCGCTTTAGAGCCGCCTTAAATCGGCAGTGTAAAGATGCCACAGTTGACACAAAGTCCATTTTAGGCCTTAACTCAATTTTGACCAAATGTGTAGTTACAGCGCTTTGCCTTTGGAGGGCAGAATAGTTTTATGAACTATGAAATAGTTCCTCTGGTGCGAAAGCTGCCTTATGCCATACCACCCCTCCAATTCATTATGTAGTTATAATCCTGGTTGCATTCGCACCGGCAGCAGAAACTGTGAAATATCCAACAGTGACGGCTTGTGAATGGAGGACGCCATGATCGGAGCTGTTTTTTTGTGTGTCGTGGGTTTTGTGATAATAGAGATGGAATGTTAATGCACAATTTACGCAACTAAAAGAGCAAAAAGCTACTCTGATGTAGGAGCTAATTTAGTTCCCCCAAACAGAGTTCCTAAAACTAAATACGTTCTTAGCTCCTGCGGTGCGAACACACCAAAAAGTGCGTACACCCCGTAGTTCTAGGAGCTCGGTTCTAGGAGCTAGTTAGCATGGTAGTTCTAGAAAACCAATTTCCCCCTCAGGCCATTTTCCTGGATGCATTCTTACCAGTAGCAGGAACCCTGAAGTGGCCAACAGCAACATCTTTATTTGTGGCATTTACAAACATCAATAACAGGTAAATGAAGGACGCTGTGATTGGAGCTGTTTTTGTTGTGTGTCGTGGGTTTTATAATAACAGATGGAATGTAAATGCAGATTGAAAGAGCATGAAAATTCAAATAAATCTCCAACAACAGCTTGCAGAGTTACATATCATCGAGGCTGAGAAAAGAACACAACGCTGCAGACAACAGGTAGCTAAATGCTGTTATCACTGTTTACCATGTTCGTGGAGTAAATATTTTTACATGGGTTTTTAAAAATGCCGGGTAGCCGGTGTCTCATATACGTTTGGTCAATCAGCGTACACTTACATCACTGGTAGTTTCGATAAAACTGTTTTAGACCCTACTCTAAAGTAGGAGCTAATTTTGTTCCCCCAAACAGAGTTCCTAAATTAATACATTCCTAGTTCCTGTGATGTGAACATGCCAAAAAGTGGGTACTTCCGCCAATAGTTCTAGGAACTATGAAAAGGTTTCTCCGGTGTGAAAGCCCCTTATGCCATAACACCCTTCCAAAATATCGTAGAATGTGAGGCAGAATTTAATCAAGTTGTTTCTGAAGAGGTAGCCTAGAGGTTAACATACTTCAAAGTAATCCAGACATGTTGAGGCTTCATGGTCACATGGGAGATTTAGTTATGAATCTGTGTTGTGTCTCTATGCCTTTACCCCTTTAACTTCCTGCATGAAATAAAAAAAAAAACTGCTACCAGAAGCAAAAAAAAAAAAAAAAAAGTCTACCAGAAGCCAACTTTTTACAACAACTACCTCAGAGTACAAAAGAGCAACTCTTTTCGTCTCATTAGGAGCTAAAATTGTCTACCTGCTTTTTTGGTAGGAAAATGAAAGGCTGACCATTCCACTGACAAAGTGCTGAGTATAAAAAGGTCCAGTTAAACATCCACTTCATATCAATGTCTGCATAAATACTCCTGCAGATCTGACTGAGGCTGTGCCAGAGGAAAGTGCTGATTTGCTCCCAGATTCCTCTAAAGTACGTCCAGGAAAAGCAGGAGTGAAATGAAACCTGGTTTGCACACATTTATCCCCCTTAAAAAGCTCCTCTTAATAGCTTTGGCATATCCTCCTTTCCTAAAAACAGAATGGGCAACTTGTGCTCCAGCTGGGATAAGTATGCGAGACGGCAAGTGAAAGGTGCTTGCATGTGTTTTTGGACCGCATTGACAAGCATGTGAAGGTGAACCAAGGACTGAGCTCTAGTTTTCAATTATGTCAGTCCTGTTGATATAACCATTTAGAAAGTGCTAAACTAATTGCAAGACTGCAAGACCTTTTGGACTTGCCTTGTGGGGCACTTGGCAAGAAGTCTATAGAAAAGATGATGATTAGCACCTTGCCTCTTCTAGTTTTCCTCTCCTTCATGGATCATTTTTCACCTCAACAGTTTCCTCCCAAAGTTCACCCTGGTTAACCCTCCATCCCACCAGATGTGTATGTTTACTGACCAAAACCACCTGCCTTTTAACAACTTTCCCACAACCCACCTGTTAACTTTGGCCCGCAGTAAAAGATTGGAAACTGCCAATCGAAAGAAAGACCAAACCAAAGGCCAATCAAAAACAGGTGCCATGCCATTCAAATTAGATTCTCACAGAACTGTTGCCAGTCCACTGGCATCTTATATTATTATTTTTCATATCAGACAATACATCAATATGTGCTGTATTGTGTTCCAACAAATCTCCATATGTTGTAGTTTCTTGATGTTTTCACTGGAGACACTAGACTGGAAACCTTCTCTGTAGAAGAACGTCACCTGAATAAAGACTCCAACTTTTTGTATTTGTAGCTGGTCAAGTGCTCCCAAACTCCTATACCCTTTACCTTGAAAAGCATAGACTAGTTTTATTTAATGGTTACCCTATTTTAAAATCCACACAGAGAATGTTCTTATTATTTCACTAGTTGATATAATGGTATTTCTGGGCTTTATACTGACACCTGCTGGCATGGATGAAGCATCTTCAAAAACAAATTTGATAATTTAAAACGGATACATTATTGGTTATACCATTACAAAACAGCCCTAGACATACATATTGTTCATAATAATAATAATAATAATAGGGTGTGAGCGAGATCAAGTATTGTTCCGCTGCACATATAATCCTAACATTGCACCTTGAGGGGTGACCCGCCCCATGTATTATAATATATATTTTTCTAGGCCATGACTGGATACTTCATCTCATGGCAATGTACATACTACTAATAAATACTACTAATCGAACATATACAGTATATTAGTCAGTGCACATGACGGAGATACACCTTCTACTGCACTGTAACAAAATACTCAATGTTTGAAAAGACATGAAAATGCTCAATTTCTCTTGACAAAAAGAAAATCTTAGGACCATGTTAACATGCATTTTACTTATGACATACCTTTGGAATAATAAATATGTCAAATATTTTATAGAACTGAAACTTGAATCACCTACTTAAAAAACAACTTACTAGGTACTTTGGGTGATTCCTAGGGATTAAGGTAAAGACATGCAGTTATAAGCTCACTAGCAATATATACATAAACTATGAAGCATGACGTAGATAGGCAAAGGCAATAATTACGAGCAGTATGCGTAAATGTGTGTGAGTTCAAATATTTCCAGAAGATCCTGTCTGAACTACTGGCAATCCTGCAGAACATGTTTTGACTTGCTCTGAAACAGATACGAGCTCTCACCTAAATTGTCAAAACATTTGAGCTAGAGCATGAGACAACTGGCCAGTTGGTCCATCTCCACTGTGAGAGATCAAAAGGTCAAAAACGTTTTCAAATGATGCCATCTCAGAACGCCACTTCAGGCTAGAACTTATCTGAAGTGGAAAACATCTAAAGAACACAGTTCCTGAAGCATTTACATCTCTCTCTCTCTCACTGAATTGAAACCCTTTTAACTCTTTAAAATACGGAAGGGTAGAGTCCACACCCTGACCTTTGACAACCCCTGAAGAGCAAACCTTCACCTACTGACCCTTAAGTTGCCCTCAACTGACCCTCAACCTTTACTCCTCCTCAGATCCCTGTAGTCCTAATGTTTGTTGCTTTCCTCAGCACTTTCAAGCAATAGTTGCCCCAAAATGAAAATTTCCTTTAGCCATCCATGATGTACAGGAGTTTATTTCTTCAGAAGAGATTTGTAGCAATTTATTACATTACTTGCTCGCCAGTGGATCCTCTGCAGTGAATGGGTGCCATCAGAATGAGAGTTCAAACAGCCGATAAACTCACAATACTCTATAAGTAATCCACACAACTCTAGTCCATCAGTTAATGTCTTGTAAAGCACAACGGTGAGTGTTTGTATGAAACAAATCCATCAAGATCATGTGGATTACTTGTGGATTATTAAAATGTTTTAATCAACAGTTTGGACTCTCATTCTGAAGGCACCCATTCACTGCAGAGGATCACTATTTTGACCCATACTAACAATTTTAAACACTTATAGAACACATATAACATATCTAGGGTAAAAAAAAAGGAATCAGGAAATACTACAAGCCAGGCTCGAACCTACATCATCCACTTCAGCACCACAGCACAATGTTAATTAAAGGGATAGTTCACCCAAAAATGAAAATTCTTTCGTTAATTCACACCCTCATGCCGTTTCAAACCGTTAAGACCATTGTTCATCTTATTAAATAAAGGTATTCTTACAGCTTTATAAAATTAAGGTTTAACTACTGATGCCACATGGACTATTTAATGTCCTTACTACCTTTCAGAGCTTTGAATGTGTCAGTTGCATTTCTGTCTATCCAGGGTCAAAAAGCTCTTGCATTTCATTAAAAATATCCTAATTAAGATGAACCAAGGTCTTACAGGTTTGGAACGACAAGAGGGTGAGTAATCAATGACATAATTTTCATTTTTAAGTGAACTATCCCTTTAACCACTGTGCCACAGTCGAGACATTTCCTAGAGAACATTTTTACCCATCTCTTGCAAATGCACAATGCTTTGTCACTCATCTCCACAGATGGGGGAGCAGAATATCTCCATGACATCTCCTCAGAGGATCCATCACATCTGGGAAGCTTGTGCAACTGAGATGATGTCATGCGCCCTCTGCGAGATGGTCCTAATTCAAACCTTCATGTGAAAACAGACAACCGTAACTATCAACAAGCTCAATAAATAGCTACTACTAACATAAAAGGATGCGTAATGATGAACAGAGCCACAAATTGGCCTAGTTCAGAAAAGACCTTGAGATCATTTGCTAAGCGTTAGCGTTGATATATTATTTCTCAAACAGCTTTGACACACTGGCGATAAACTAAAATGATTGCAGGTCGAGACTTTAAACAAGAAACTTGGCAAGACATCACAGGTGCAGGATGACAAATCAAGCTCACTGGATGGGAACATCGGATTGTTTACCAGCCTTCCCACGGTGCAACGAGAGTGAACTTTATTAGAAAAGCTGTTTTCTCTTAGAAGACAGCAGGAGTTTTGCAGCGAGTAATGAAGCTCAGAGGAACATTAACGACTGCTAAATGCAAGCGATGATGATCAAGAGAAAATAAAACTTGAACCTTTAGTTTCCACAGCACACCTGAGACAAAATATTTCAATTGCAAACATAGTGAGCTGCCTATACCAACATGCATAGCATTTTAAAGCATAATTTAGTGCATTCCTGGCGTAAAATACTTTATAGTTTTAGCTTTGAGCCCATGCTAGTGTTGTCCTAACCAATGACATAATTTATAAGTAGCATATTTAATGCAGAATTTAACAGTTAAGTCAATAAACTTAAAACTTAGAGTCTTTCCATTTAAGAAAAATGGACATAAAATATCGACTTGTGCACCAATCAAATGCTTTCTAGAAGGAGAATGTCTTATATAAGAAACAGCTTATTTTAATCAACTACAAAGAAGCAAAAGCAACCATTTTTATGTTTTTTTAACCAATTTATGAAGCCACTACAATCAACTTACATTGTCAGAACATTCCGAGTTTACAAGTTTTAATTACGCGTTCAGGAGCTTGTGATGGCTTTGGCATTGATAGTTTTGCCATAGAAACACATAATTCAGTACAAGTAGAATGTCAAATGTTCTTGTCTTGGAATTACGACATGACATGAATACAGCTTTACTTCCGCGTTGAAGAATAAGGTGGATACAAACAGAAACTTCAAGGTCTCAACAGCAACCCGTCAAATAAAAAAAAATAAAAAAAATAAAAAAATAAATTGGTTTAACTTATAGAAACTGTGACATATATTACTTAATGTAATGATAGTGTCACTGCTAAAAAATACTATAAAATTACTATAAAACTAATAGTTCCAGTCCTTGATTCTGATTGGTTGAGCCACGTTCTAAGCTGTTGTAAATTACTCTACAAACATACATTACGTTTGAGTGATGCTTGGCAACCTCTTTGTTGCAAACACAACCCTTTCTGAGGAACTACATTGTTTGGCTGAAGAATAATATATTTATTACTATTATTACACTTTATTTGCTCTGTTTTATACTGTGAAACCTTACTACGTATATGGAATAACTGTTTTATAAAAGCAATAAGCCCTATGAAGCCATGGTTTACAGTGAATTTATAACAGCTAAAAGGGGTTTTAACACCTCTTAGGTGTTATAAATTCACTGTAAAATATTCACTGTGGCTGTAGCTTTATTAAAACATTATTTTTAAGGAATATTTACCAGACAATTTATTTACTAGAATTTATTTACCAGAAAAAAGACACAACACAGTATTTCTGGAAAACAATAATATTAAAAACGCACAAAAAAATGAAAAGAATGATTTTTTTATCAGTTAATTGATTTTTGAAATTTAATGAAACCAATAAAATAGAATCCAGAAAATGAATGGAAAACACAGAATATGGTTAAATTAAAACTGAAAAACAACAACAAAAAACATATTTCAGAGGGCCTTGAAAATGTTACATTTGTGTAAATTTAATGATTTAAATTAATTATACATGCTTTTTGATTAATTTTTTTTTTAACCATTAAAACAGAGTCTGAAAGAAGAATACAGAAAATTTTGAAAAAATAAAAAATTATAAATAGAATTTGGGTGAAAAAAAAAATCGGTTTTCATTGGGCCCTAGTTAAATAGCAAAACTGAATAGTATTTCTCACTTTAGGTTTAGACTTACTTTATAGCTTTTAGACATCCGTTGACAATTCCTCCCCACAACTTTACTTAAAGGGGCCATCGGATGCCCATTTTCCACAAGTTAATATGATTAGGGTCTTAATGAAAAGTCTAACATACTTTGGTTAGAATTTCTCAATGGTAGTGTAAAACAACACCCCTTTTACCTCAAAAACAGCTCTGTTCACAGCGAGCTGTTTTAGTGCACTTCCCTTTAAATGCTAATGAGCTCTGCTCACCCCACTCCTCTCTTCCGTGGGGTGAAGAGCAATTTTCTAAGACTGTAAACTTTACCGCATTTAGCCACGGAACTAGCGCATTTTTAGGAAATGTGATTTGCAAAGATTTATAAAAAAAAACTTATACTTACTTCTGTAGGTGAAGCTGGATAACAAATGATTTGCAAGAACATAGACAATAGTGGGAGGGGCCTGTGCAGAACTACGTAATTCTGACACAAATCTGTGAATGGCTTGATCCTAGAAAGGGGGTATTATTTATAGAGATTTAAAAAAAAAAAAAAATTGGGTGGATTTTTATCATTACAGGATGGATGTGTACAAACACTGCCAACACATTTAAGTTCAAACAACATGTAAAAATTAATTTTGCATCCGACGACCCCTTTAAATGTCTGTAGCAAACTCTAAGCGTGCAAAAACAATCCACAAAGTCACTAGGGAAGTTCTCTCCTGCTCAGATAGCCAGACTATTTTAGTGCTGTCTAGTCAAAGTATACATTGCGGCCGGTGAACTTGTGCGCTGGGGGTAGAAGAGAGAGAGAGGGGGCATATCAGGAGACTCGTGTTCGCTTTCGGAGATTGACATCAGGGTCTTGGCAGAAGTATCGTAACTAGTCCGGGACGAGGCTGTTTGTATTGAGAGTGGAAAGGGGATGATCTTGTCATGCGGAGGGAAAAGACAGGGCCCAAGGGCCTCTGTGGGGTAACGTAAGTGGACACACGCAGTCGACGGATCACGCTACCACAAAAGGACAAAATGCCTGGCTGTTGAAACAAACCTTCTTCATCTGTTGCGAGGGGGATTAGAGCTCGTGTGACAGCCGTGGGTGGAGTGTTACGATGGAGGACAAGGCCGCAGAGTTGTGGAATGTGTGTCCCCTTCAAGCCAAGGGGAAAAACAAAAGAATGTGGGCCGGTCTCCATAAGCCTTTTCTACGGAGAGGGTCAAAGGTCCAAATACCCCAAAGCCAAGTGAGCTCATTTGTGTGAGCAATCATATATTAAATCCTGATGCGTACCATAATCGGTTAACAAAAGCATTAGGGGTAGGTCATAAAGTCAAGTTTATCATGCGCACAAATAGTGTGTTATTATTAAGCGCACATAAAAGGCTAAAGATTGCCTAAAGATTCCTGTTCCTGACCAAGTGAGCCCATCCTCTTTGTTTTCTTGAAAAGTAGATATTGTTTGTGAGTGTATAGGATATGAGTCTTACAGCGCACATATAGGTTAAACGTTTAAACTAACATTTCGATATGCTTGAACTGTTTAATATCTATAGATTTTATTTTGGCAAGTCGTGATGATTTTAAAAAGGCTAAATTGATCAAGCATATCAACTCACGGTCTGCCGCTGGCCGCTTGGTCATTAAAAAAAAACAAAAAAAAAAAAACGTATTTAACAGAAAAAAAAAAATGCTCCAAACATTTTTCATAATTACATTGCCATTTGGCCTATAACTGAACTATTTTAATAGTTGAAAAAGTAGTATAAGCTATTTTGGGAGTACTGGCCAAAAAGACATGCAAAGACATTTTACATGCAAAGGAAAGACATCAAAACTGGACAGCACCATGCGCTCCGTGAGACTGGGTTGTGTGCTCAACATTAACACAATTCATATGAATGCGTAATCAGAACTGTGCATACTTTACACTTAAATTAAACATTAAACGAACACCACATCTCAATCTTAGTGATTATGTAATGGATTAAATGTAGCCTAATGCAGGAAACTGCGCTCACATGACACGTGTGGCAGATTACTGTGACAGATATGTGCAAACAGCACACGACAGCACTCTTCTATCTCAGCTGCTTGGGGGGCTAAACCGGGATATTCAAAATTCTGACGGGGGGCTATACCCCCTAGCCTGTGTAGCGCAGTCCCTGTCTGCAGGTTAGGGCTGTGCGATATGGACAAAAAGAAACCTATCACGAGTACTGCGATTTCGATTTTAATCACGATTTTGACACAGACATGTCTTACAGTGTGAATCTAAAACATTTTTTTTTAAGGAAAACAATTAGATCTTTATCAAACACCTGTAACATGTCTCTAAAACAGAAGGCGGAAAAAAATCACCTAGCAGGTAAAAAAATGTAGGCGCACCCAATTTCTTTTTAGTAATGCACTGATCTTAGTTCTTCATGGCTGATTCTGACAGCAGATGTTTTACAAGCACATGATCAAAGTAGGCTACTCTTTCAATATTCAAAGTGCAAATAGAGACCGAATTTTTCAAGCATGATACAGAACTATAGACAACTGCACAATATATTTTTTATAGCCCACATACTAATAGCTAGCTAGATATTTTATGTAGCCTAATTTGCGCGCATTGAGGAGTCGCTCTCTAAACGCGGGATATTAAAATTGCTTTTGAATGCGCGTCCGCGTTTTACTTTTGGTTTTCGTTTTAACGATCTTGCGAGACTCTCAAAGGCGCTGAGCGTGCATTCTACAATAAAAGAGATTATTATAACAAAACCATTTGAAATATGAGAAGACACAAACAGGATTTTGAAAAGCATGTCCCCAGTGGAAATTACGCCCCTGTGTGAGTGGAACTCTGCCGCTGAGTTATCATCTGATGTGGATGAATGCCGCGTTGTACAGTAACGTATATGGACACGGAGGCGCCAGAATTGTATCTGACAGAATGTACGCTATAGCACGAAATATATTATATTTCTTCAAAAGCGGTTTGTTGAGACCTTTTATTTTTCACAATCGAAAGAGAGAATGGCGAACCTGTCACTGTATCAGCTCACAGCAGTCTGTGCAGTAGTTAGGTTAGCGAAAGTTTGGTAAAGAAATGAAACCAAGTCGGACCACAACAGTTTCTCGCACTCGCACGAATGGTACCAAATATAATTTCAGGTCACGCAGATTAAATTTTGGGAGCATATGCGACCAAAACGTTCACAATTTCGAGCCCTGCCCAATAAAGGTAGAACAAAATGTCTTTAGAACAGACCTATGGCAAAAAGTAAGTATGTGTGTGCGTATGTGCGTGCGTGTGTTTGAAAAAACAACAACCCAGACCACAGTGTCCCACATAAAAACAATTAAAACACTGGCAGAGTCTAGCTGCTTTCTGCTAAGAAAACCAGCACGACCATTTCTGGTTTCAAGCATGAACGTTGGCATGTTCTTGCTCTCTGTTTAGGCGCGCTGTGTTGTGATCGGTTCAAATAGCATGCTGCGGGAAAAGTATAAGTCGAGTGCGTGCAAAAAATCGTGCTGTAAGGCGATTTAGAAATCGTGTATGTTCACATCGCGATTTCGATACGATTTCAATTAATCGCACAGCCCTACTGCAGGCGCATGGCACGTCATTCGTGTAAGTCACGAGCACATGCGCACTCTGGTCAAAGCGGCAATACTGCGATTAAGGTGTTTACATGCCTGTATATTTCGATTAAAATCGGCGTGCGCCACCTATGTTAATACGATTATGCTTGCTGCGATTATGAGCTTAATCGCATTATTATAATCGAAGTATTGCGTTTACATGAAGAAAAGTTTAATCGCAATATTGCCAAAATCTCATTATAATCGCATTAAGATGGTCCATGTAAACACACTCAATGTTACACAGTCTAATCCTAAGTTTTTATGCTAATGATTTGTAATTGTAACATCACAAATGTTCTGAAGAATTACATCAAAGTGTGCTCACTAAATATATAATCTTACAATTGCGAGTTATAAAGTCATACTGCGTCATACTCACAATTCTGACTTTTTTTTCTCAGAATTGCATTTTAAAAACTCACAATTCTGACTTTTTTTTCTCAGAATTGCATTTTAAAAACTCGCAATTCTGACTTTTTTCCTCAGAATTGAGGTATAAATTCACAATTGCGAGTTATAAAGTCAGAACTGCGTGATATAAACTCACAATTTAGAATTTTTTTCTCAGAATTGCATTATAAAAACTCGCAATTCTGACTTTTTTCCTCAGAATTGAGATATAAAAATTCTGACTGTTCTTCTCAGAATTATGAGATATAAACATTTCAATAGGAGCCTATGTGATTGTGAAATTCATGTAAGATTGAAAGATTTCCCCAGAGATTTTGCAACAGATAGTCATGAGAATTTCTGCATTGACCAACTGAAAGCTGAATTGTTTGCAAGTGATTTTTGTGTAAGCTGTGATTTTTACATCACTACACTATTGACAATAAACAATGAAATTTTGCCCAAATTTTGCGATTTCCGCTTTAGAGTAACTGCTAGAATAGACAATAAATATTTACTAACTTTACATTAACAGTGAAACACGAATCAAAGAGAATTGCTCTTAAAAAAACTCCAATTGTTTTTGATCAACCATTTGCAAAGATGTCATTATTCTCATACCTACAGCTAAAATGTCAATACACACTACCGCTTTTAATTTTTTTAACAGATTAATACTTCTATTCAGGAAGTATGCATTAAATTGATTAAAAGTGATAGCAAATGCTTTTATAACTCATAACTAACTTATTTTGACTCATAAAGTCTGGTTTCTATAACTCAAGTTGGTCTGTAAACAATCAAAGACTGACCTCGTTTTAGAAAATGTCTTTGGTAGCAGCCAGACAGACACATCTATGTAAATGTGTAGTAATGTATACACTATGAAACCCAAACAAACATGATTCCACTCCTTTACAGTATCAAGTATTTTTAATAACTAATGAGTCATGTCTCAATCATACACCCAGTATTGGCTGTGATAAAAAGAAAAATGTCACACGTGATATAAGACAGATGGCTGACTCATGTTTTATTGTGAATGCTGACTCAGATGGGAGACACAGCATTCCTGTCAGTGGATACCATGTGGGAACGGGAAAGTCTGGAGGTGGGAAGTGTCACTAGTTCAACCTCTGATTCACTTTAACAAAACTCCCACAGCATGACTTGGCCCTTATTGTCACTACCTTGTTTCACTACATTTTTTCCAGCATCAGCACTGCTGCAATCAATAGCTGAGCTGCGATTTTTCTTTATAGGGATATTTAGAAAACAACTTCAAGAAATCTCTCTTATGACTTCAACTCTTTCTATTCTAGTTTCAATTGCGTTGCCAGGACAGTCTGATCTGAGCACTACGTGAATCCATCAAGCGACTGCCATTCAGCTTTTTTTAAGACTTACCATACATCTTGCCTTCGTCTGAGAGGATGATCTTCCTGCGGCCACATGGGGGATAGATGGCCAGAGCCTCCTGGAAACTCTGTTCAATGTCAGGGCTCCAGACGCCCTCCGCGTCGCCGTCCATTCCGGCTTTGTCCAGCCCGTCCACTCCATCCTCCTGCCCCTCCTCCGGGCTCTCGCTGGTGCTCCACTCGTTGGCTGCAATGGTGGCGGCTCCACCTGGGCCCCTACGTGAGCCCTCACACCCAGGACTAGGAGAGAGACAGAAAGAACAACAACAGGAGGTCAATTTAAGGATTCATTCATCCAAAATGTTATAATGTCTGTTATTTAAAATCAAAAACTCGTCCAATGAGTACAACTATCAGATTCCAGAAGTAAACTTGCATTCATTTTCTCCATATGGAAATTGATTTTAAACCATAACTGATAAACATTTAACCCTCTAGGGCAGGGGTCATCAAACTTGATCCTGGAGGGCCGGTGTCCTGCAGAGTTTAGCTCCAACTTGCCTCAACACACCTGCCTGGAAGTTTCAAGTATACCTATTAAGACCTTGATTAGCTGGTTCAGGTGTGATTGATTAGGGTTGGAGCTAAACTCTGTAGGACACCGGCCCTCCAGGACCGAGTGTGGTGACCCCTGCTCTAGGGTCTAAGGGGGTTTTGGAGCCGTGGGGAAGTTTCGACATGCCCTGACATTTTTTTTAGTATCTTAAAAACAGTATTAGTATCTAAAGTCTGATTACACTGTAATTAGCACAAATCTGGCTACAATGATATGTGAGCAGCATGAATGTACATGATTGTGTTTTTGAGAAAACAACATTGCGTTAGAAAGGTTGTATGCGAGGGAGTGACAATGGCCATGAACATTTAGCGATTTCCACTTGTTTTGCTGTTCATATGACTATACAAAAATAAAAGTAGACCCTTTGCAGTTTCAAATGATACATTATTCTCATCTGTACGATCATGTACTCTGAAAATGACAGAGCATTTTTAGTTCTTTTCGAGGTAATCAAGAATAGGCCGACCTGTTATGAGTTTTGAGGTTGTTAATTGATGCTGTACGCTTTTCTTCAACCCATTTGTTTGCATTATTTCAACTTATTTTTAAAATAAACATGTTTAATAGCGTTTAATAAAAAATATTTATGGTGAAAAACTACATTACCCATGATTCTATACTGGAAATTCCACCAATCAGAGAGTAGAAGTAAGCAAACTCCGCCCTTTCTTACAACTGGCTGCAAGCTTGCATTCAGTTCAGCCTCCATCCAATCAACAACTGATGCATATAACCAAATGATTATCCTACATTTTTCTTTCTCGCTAATAGTTTCATTTTGAATATATGTCATAATATGAGAAGAAAAGGTCTGTTGCTACTTCCATTTCATCATGACTTGCCAATACAATTCATCTGCTATTTTCCAAGTCATATGAATAGACTAAAATGTATACAGTATATTCATTTACTCAGAACCTATTAGCTGTTAATCACCAATCAATTATTGAGCCAGTAAACTAATCTTTAGAAACAAATCAGCCAATTTTGAATCATTTTTGGTTCTGTTCAATGAATCAGTTCATCTGAGTCACAAATCTGACTGAACTGAACAATTTGTGAACCGATTTGTTCATGAATTAGAGTTTAACTCACTAACTTAGTAATCCGGTCACAAAGAGGGGATGTTTTCAGTGAATAAATACTTAGCTTTCAGTATGTTTCTCATACAAAACTACTGTGTGGCATCTGAAAATTTGAAATATATAGGACATGATTTGTTAAACAACTACATAAAGAGTCTTCCAAATATCTAACTTTGTGCTCTGTGGAAGACACAAGGTCTGTGAAAACTTTAGAGGAGCATCAGCTGCCTCTTCCAGACTGTCTTACAATAATTGGTTAATTGAGACCAATAGGAGGGTTGACAGTAACTATCATTCCAGATGGTGTGACCATGAATCTCTCTTAGGAGCTGGAGCTTTTCCCAACCCAGCTTTAAATAAAGAATCTTGTGGGATCATATAATAATTTGCATAAGCCCTGTCAATCAGTTTATCCCATTATGCGACGACGGAAAGAGGAGAATTGGAAAGGAAAGACAAAATGGCTGTCGCGAGCGGAGGACACACTGAGCTGCCGAGCAAGGCGCCAGATTTTTCAGACTCCTGATGTCAAGTGAAGTTCAGGTGACGAGATATCAGATTTTCAAGGCTGTACTTTACAGCTTTCGTGAGCTGGAGGGGTATTAATAGCAGCGGTATTGAAAATCAAGATAGGGAAGGCACTGATAAATTTCCTTGGTGTCAACAAGACAGTCTGAGAAAGATTGGCCAATGTCATGGTAAAAGCAGACAACGGAAGTTGGCTATTCACAAATCAATTAATGCAAGCAGTAATAATGACATTTCAACATATTGTTTATTAATTTTTCAGCCTTTTGCTTTCCAGACAAAAATTTGTATGATTAAAGAAGCCTCCTAATTGTAGGGCTGCCCCCTAATAGTCGACTAAGAGGCTTGGTCGTTCAAAACTGTAGTCACTTAGTCATAGAAAAAAATTCCACAGGTAGTGGCGAAGTCACACAGTCTGTGATGGACAGATCGTTAGTGGCTGGTCTATATGGTAATATAGTACAGGCAGGACACCCAAATGACAGATGGAGGCACCAGTGCAGTCTCTTGCTCTTAAAATACTCCATCATTCGTGGTCATACAGATAAAAGTACTAAATCTTTTGAATCTGTAAAGCAAACTGGATGTACTTTCTGTCATCTCGGTCTGAACTTAAGAGTGAAACTTCAAAACTCTGTGTATACTTGCCTTACAGACATGAAAAATATCGATTCACCTATCGCGATTCTTTTTGAATTGGTTCGATTGGTTTACCTCAGAATCGACTTATATTTAATTATTTTACTTTTCCTATAAGGTGGTGGGGAGAAGTTACCACTTTTATTCCAACAGAGGGTGAAATGTATAAATGTGTTGCACTTTAAGCAGCACCACGCAGACGATCGTTGTATATAAATAATAATACATTAATCATTTTAGGGTTTGTACAACCTTTGAGAGAGAAATTCAAGCACCTTTTTAATGACTTTCCAACATTCAACATAACTATTTCCAGCATTTTAAAGCTTTTGCAGAGTTAATCTCTTTAGGCAGAAAACAAAGAAAGAACTAGTTAATCGATTAATTATAATCAATTATAAATTTCATAATTATTATATCTGCCAGTGCAATGTGGCAAGCTTTTTTTGCATGCGCTTGAGTACTTATTAGGCTATGTAGGCAATAAAAAGGCTCATTATTATGATTTATATGGTTTATTAATAAACGTGCGACTACTAGTTGAATAATGCTTAAAACCAACGATTACTTTTGTAAAAAATGTACATGTTTTTTTTTACATGCATATATTTACATGCATAGAGTATCTATAATAATAACAAACAATGTATGAAATCTTTGAAAATAGCATCATGTTGGTGTGCGATATGATGATTTTTGATCGTGGATGATTAAAATGTCTTCACGATCTGCTTTTGTAAAAATATCATATTGTGCTACTGCGTGCCTACACCTTAAACGTGCCCGCTAAAAGACTGTCAAACAGCGCCTGATTACTGGACTAAGCTGTCTTTCGTGTCTGGTTTGCTAAAACACACAAGGATTACATTTAAACACAGTTGGTTATGTCTAAAGTTTAACAGTTGAGAGAAAAATGTCTACACACTGTAAAAAACAATTTGTTGAGTCAACTTAAATTAATTTGTTACCTGACTTAAGTTTAACTCAAAAAAGTTTAGTCAACTTGAAATGTTAAGTTGTACTAAGTGACATCTTAGATATTTGAGTTGCTTCAACTTTAAATTTTAAGGCAGCGAAACAAATTATTATTTTTTTTTGTTTTTTAGTGTAGTTTAGTTTATAGTGTATATACTATATGGTGTTTTATTTTCACATATTTTAATTCAATTTAACCTATCTTTGTCCTTTTTTTTAATAACAAAGATAAAATAATGCCAAAGATTTTTATTTTTTTGTCTTCGCCCACTTTGGACTAAAGGTTTAAAGTTTAAAGGCTTTGGTTTTAAAATATTTGGTTTTATAATCTGCTCAGACAACTTGCAAAATAGTAAAACCAACATGACGAAGAATCGCGATAAAATCGTGAAATTTCTGAAAAATAAATTGTCATATGATATTTTTGCCACATTACCCACCCCTACTATAAATGTAAATCTTTTATAACATTTTACATGTCTTTACAGTCACTTGTGATCAAATTAATGTGCCTTTCCTGAACAAAAGTAATTGAAAAAAAAATTTAAAATCTTTCGAAAGATTTTTATGACCCAATAATGGCTCCAAATTAAAGTTGTAGTTCATTTCTTTTAAAACAAAAATACAGGCATTCATCTTAGGGAAATTACCAATTGTGCCTTCATTCTTTAAAGAAGTCACTGAGGCCATGCGAAATGAATCTGAAAAACAGAGCAAACTAATATGAACTGCCCACAATGCATTTTTGTGGCTCTGGATTTGGTGAGCGCTCTGTCCTCGGCTTTCAAAGACACTGCAACTTTCTCCAAGACATAAACGTTTTTCAATAGATTTGTCAGTGCTAAGCTATATTTAACTACATTTGGGGTTAATAAATAGTAAAATACATCAATGAAATTTCCTCTGTTATATTTTGCTAACCCAACCACGTCGGCATTAAATCAAAGATGTGCCGAGTCTGAAATATTTACAGACTATTTAGCTGAGGAATTTAAGGATCCGTCCCAATGAGTGACTCTAATAACCATAATATGGCAAATATGCAAGAAAAGCAACCAAAACAAAAACACAGCACTTTGGAAACAGCATGAGTTGAGCTAAAGCGGTTATCATAAGGAGGTACTAGAAGACCACTGGTATGGACCTACAGAGAGAGAAGGGCTGACATTCCAGACATGCCCTTATTAAGAAAGCTACAGTGTCGCTAACACTCTCTCTCTCTCTTTCTCTCTCTCAGGAGAGCCGTTGTGTCACCCGCACCTCCGTCCTTCCCCTCCCGTCCTCTTCTCTCCTTCCCTCTCGCTTACGAGCACCCCGGTCCAAAAAAGGCCTGAAGAACAGGGAAATCAAAGGGGGTGGGAGTGGGAGTGTGGGTTGCCTGACCAATTTAGGCATCCACTAAGGCTCAGGAAACACACAGAGCTCTCCCCAAGGACAATACTGCTGTTTTAGGTGTGCTGGGTTCATAACACAGCACTCCTGTTAGCCAATGCTATCTAGAAATAAACACCAAGACCTGGATAACATACTAGTATGGACAGCCAAAAAACACTGGTATGAATGCACCAAAGGTCAACTTATTAAATATTAGTTTGCTCAACTTGAATCTTTAGTGTACCCAATTGAACCTGGAATATTAGTATTTCAGTTATTTATTGTTCTGTCAATGCATGTGAATTGTTGCGCATTTATGTTTGGGTGTTTGTGTGTAGTGCTGATGAGTAAATGTTGACCTTGGTTTCAAGCATGTTGCCTTATCTGTGAGCAGACATCATGAAAAGGTCATCCGCAGACACCAGCAGCACTTGGCCTCTGAAGAGACATCAGGTTACAGAATCAAGTGACAAACCAAAAGCATCCAACACTCTTGATGGATAACCAGTGTTCATTAAAGAAGCATCTTGTCTAAACCTTTAACCCCACATTGTACTATTATAAACAATCCGAGGGGGATTTATTGAGCAAATTTAAAGACATGTCTTGTTTTGCTTTTGGTTTTAGGAAACCTCAAGAATGAACGTAGGCTTAATTCCAAAATCAATTTAAAAAATAAAAAATAACATTGAAAAATTATTATGGTAATGCAAAAAATTTAATTACATTTAAAATATTTACAAATTATTTTATATTGTAGATATACACTACTGCTCAAAAGTTTGAAAAAAAAAGTAAAATAATACTTTTATTCACCAAAGATGAATTCAATTGATTAAAAGTCATAGTAAAGACATTAATAATGTTACAAATTATTTATTTCATCTAAATGCTCTTCTATTGAACTTACTATTCATCAAAAAATCTTGAAATAAAAATATTTCACTTTCCAGAAAAAAATATGAAGCAGCATATGATTGTTTTTCACATTGACAATAGTAATATACAGGTCCTTTTCAAAAAAATTGCATATTGTGATAAAGTTCATTATTTTCTGTAATGTACTGATAAACATTAGACTTTCATATATTTTAGATTCATTACACACAACTGAAGTAGTTCAAGCCTTTTATTGTTTTAATATTGATGATCGTGGCATACAGCTCATGAAAACCCAAAATTCCTATCTCAAAAAATTAGCATATTTCATCCGACCAATAAAAGAAAAGTGTTTTTAATACAAAAAAAGTCAACCTTCAAATAATTATGTTCAGTTATGCACTCAATACTTGGTCGGGAATCCTTTTGCAGAAATGACTGCTTCAATGCGGCGTGGCATGGAGGCAATCAGCCTGTGGCACTGCTGAGGTGTTATGGAGGCCCAGGATGCTTCGATAGCGGCCTTAAGCTCATCCAGAGTGTTGGGTCTTGCGTCTCTCAACTTTCTCTTCACAATATCCCACAGATTCTCTATGGGGTTCAGGTCAGGAGAGTTGGCAGGCCAATTGAGCACAGTAATACCATGGTCAGTAAACCATTTACCAGTGGTTTTGGCACTGTGAGCAGGTGCCAGGTCGTGCTGAAAAATGAAATCTTCATCTCCATAAAGCTTTTCAGCAGATGGAAGCATGAAGTGCTCCAAAATCTCCTGATAGCTAGCTGCATTGACCCTGCCCTTGATAAAACACAGTGGACCAACACCAGCAGCTGACATGGCACCCCAGACCACCACTGACTGTGGGTACTTGACACTGGACTTCAGGCATTTTGGCATTTCCCTCTCCCCAGTCTTCCTCCAGACTCTGGCACCTTGATTTCCGAATGACATGCAAAATTTGCTTTCATCTGAAAAAAGTACTTTGGACCACTGAGCATCAGTCCAGTGCTGCTTCTCTGTAGCCCAGGTCAGGCGCTTCTGCCGCTGTTTCTGGTTCAAAAGTGGCTTGACCTGGCGCCTGTACACGGTGGCTCTGGATGTTTCTACTCCAGACTCAGTCCACTGCTTCCGCAGGTCCCCCAAGGTCTGGAATCGGTCCTTCTCCACAATCTTCCTCAGGGTCCGGTCACCTCTTCTCGTTGTGCAGCGTTTTCTGCCACACTTTTTCCTTCCCACAGACTTCCCACTGAGGTGCCTTGATACAGCACTCTGGGAACAGCCTGTTCGTTCAGAAATTTCTTTCTGTGTCTTACCCTCTTGCTTGAGGGTGTCAATGATGGCCTTCTGGACAGCAGTCAGGTCGGCAGTCTTACCCATGATTGCTGTTTTGAGTAATGAACCAGGCTTGGAGTTTTTAAAAGCCTCTGGAATCTTTTGCAGGTGTTTAGAGTTAATTAGTTGATTCGGATGATTAGGTTAATAGCTCGTTTAGAGAACCTTTTCATGATATGCTAATTTTTTGAGATAGGAATTTTGGGTTTTCATGAGCTGTATGCCAAAATCATCAATATTAAAACAATAAAAGGCTTGAACTACTTCAGTTGTGTGTAATGAATCTAAAATATATGAAAGTCTAATGTTTATCAGTACATTACAGAAAATAATGAACTTTATCACAATATACTAATTTTTTGAAAAGGACCTATGTGTGTATATATATATATATATATATATATATATATATATATATATATATATATATATATATATATATACACTGTAAAAAATTTGCTGTAGTTCTGCAGCTGGTTTCCAGTAACTTACTGTAGATTTTTAATTTATGTTATTTACTGGCAACAGTTTGTTCAAAGTTAAATGAACATTAAACATTAACAAGTCTTTGTCTTTACAGAATAAAACTATAAAATAACAACCTACTGCAAAGCATTCTGGGAACCAGAAACCTTCATCAACCTTTTTCTGTTTTTTTCCTTCAGATTTTGGTTCCCAGAATGCTTTGCATGAGGCTGTTATTTTAGTTTTATTCTGTAAAGATAAAGACTTGTTAATGTTTAATGTTCAATTAACTTTGAA
>NC_133378.1:9363825-9402775 GCF_049309525.1 Garra rufa
TAATTTTTTTATTATTATTATTATTTTTTATTTTTTTTCTCGAACAGCAAATCAGCATATTAAAATGATTTCTGAAAGATCATGTGACACTGAAGACTGGAGTAATGATGCTGAAAATTCAACTTTGCATCACAGAAATAAATTATATTTTAAAATATATTCCTATAGAAAATGATTTTTTTAAACTGTAATAATATTTCACAAAATTTAATTTTTTTTACTGTATTTTTATCAAATAAATACAGACTTGGTGAGCATTAGAGACTTTTTTTTTTTAAACATAAAAAAGCTTACTGGCCCAAACTTTTAAACAATACCGTATATTGTAAAAAATATTTGCAAAATATTGAAACATCATGGAAATAATGTACAAGACGAGCATTTGAGGTTAAAAAGTATATAAATTGTCAATTTGTTTAGAAAATAACAGATCGTTTCGCTAGATAAGACCCTTCCTCCTCGACTGGGATAGTTTAGAGCCTTTTGAAGCTGCATTTAAAGCGCATTTAAACTGCATTTCAGAAGTTCAAACTTCGGGGCGCCATCCATATCCATTATAAAGAGAGAAACCCTGAAATGTTTTCCTCAAAAAAACATTATTTCTTTACAACTGAGGAAAGAAAGACATGAACATCTTGGATGACAAGGGGGTGAGTACATTATCTGTGCACTGTTGTTATGAAAGTGAACTAATCCTTTAATTTGGACAACTTTAAAGGCGATTTTCTCAGTATTTTGATTTATTCCAGATTTTCAAACAGTTGTATCTCGGCCAAATATTGTCCTATTGATACATCACTATACATCAATGCTTTATTCAGCTTTCAGATAATGTACGAATCTCAATTTCAAAAAACTGACCCTTATGACTGGATTTGTGGTCCAGGGTCACATATTTTTAAAGAATTAATTAAATTTCTCTACTTTATATTTTCAGTTAAGTAGAGCCAGAAATGCTTTTATAAGACAAATCAGAGCAACACCACTTGACATGGGCAAGGCATTCTGAACTAAAAATGCATCTTGTGATGCTAGGTGAATGAATAACCACTAACTTATAAAGTTTATGTGACAGGGGCTAAGCAGCACAGACAGAAGGCAGTTCTCTTCGAAGACTTGGAAAAACAGCTGCAATGCTTGTCAACAGGGAAAAGGCCTTTGCTCATCAACAACTCTCCTCTTGCACACTCCCCACCGACACACACACACACACACACACACACACACCCTTTCACAAAGAACAACAGGGCAACAAGTAGACGAGCAGCTGCTGCCCTAGATCGGATTACAGATAAGGACGGCATTTTAAGGCATGGGCAAGTTACGCTCAACTGATGGTTTAATGAATCTAAATGCTGTTTCGACGTCAGTTTAAGTGTGTTTTATTTTAGCAGGCAACTTGACAAGATCCTGCGAACACTGCCCTACATGGACAAGTGCTTTGCCTGTTTTACAGTATGATCTTCAAAAATTTGTTAAACCAAAACATCGAGGCTTTGAAGAAATACCTTAGAAAACAATCGCTCAGGAACACATTTGTGTCTAGTCTACACGATATTCAAATATATTCATCAAATCTTCCAGGATAACAGAGTAAGGACGACAGCTACACAGTCTAAATAGTCTTATTATAAATCATTTTACATACGGTAGGTGAAAGACTCTACATTAGACATGCAAAAGAGACAAAGACATGTTAAAAGGAGGTGAGACTGAAGCGTCACTCTCTTCCTTCCATGGACCCAACCCAAGTCAAACCTGTACAACCTGCTACTGCAGTTTAAGGGAATCCCAACCCCCCTTCTTCAAGAAGCATCATTTAAATTTACTGCATTGTTTCCTCTTACTTACAGAAGCCGGAGGCCAAGCATTATTTTCTTCTTTCTTGTTTTTTGTGATGTCAACATTAAAAAATGAGTTGTTTTCTTGACTATTTACTTGACAACAGCACTAATCAAATTGTACCATGGCCTATTAGGAGTGTTGATTGATAATATCAAAAGAAAAATACACAAATATCATAAAGTTACTTGTTCAAAAAAAAATAAAGCAAAATGAAATCGCATGTAATGGTTAACAAATACACTCTTCAAAATAAAGGTGCTTCATGATGCCATAGAAGAACCGTTTTTGTCTAAATGGTTCCATAAAGAACCTTTAACATCTGAAGAACCTTTCTGTTTCACAAAAGCTTCTTTGTGGTGAAAGAAGGTTCTTCAGATTATAAAAAGGTAAGAAAGAGATGGTTTTTAATAACCTTTGACTGAATGGTTCTTTGTGGAACCAAAAATGTTTTTTCTATGGCATCGCTGTGAAGAACCTTTTAAAGCACCTTCATTTTTAAGAGTGTATATAGCAACTAAATATTAGTTGTTGTAATATATGTTACCCTGGACCACAAAACCAGTCATAAGGGTCAATTTTTTAAAATTGAGATTTATACTTCATCTAAAAGTTGAATAAATAAGCTTTCCATTGATGTATGGTTTGTTAGGATAGGACAATCTGAATCTCAGGGTGCAAAAAATCTAAATATTGAGAAAATCACCTTTAAAGTTGTCCAAAAATTCTTAGCAATGCATATTGCTAAACAAAAAATATTTTTTTATACATATTTACGTTAGGAAATCTACAAAATATCTTCACGGAACATGATATTTACTTAACATCCTAATGATTTTTGGCATAAAAGAAAAATCGATAATTTTGACCCTTACAATGTATTGATACTTATGACTGGTTTTGTTGTCCAGGGTCACGTATGTAAACATCTGTCTAATTTTATTTTAAACTGATGAGGAAAAGTATGTGGGTTGAATCCATGGAGTTAAAATAATTTTAGAATGACCATGAAACATGATAAATATAGATCAAGATCATGTCACAAAAGGAAAAAAAATCTAATTTCTGTATCACATCAAAATTCTGTACAAATTCATACAATTTCTTAAATTGATAGTTCACCCAAAAATGAAAATTACCCCATGATTTACTCACCTTCAAGCCATCCTAAGTAGATATGACTTTCTTCTCAGACAAATACAATCAGAGGTATATTAAAAAATGGCAGTGAATGGCAGTGAATGGCTGTTGAGATTTTGAAGTCCAATAAAGTGCATTCATCCATCATAAAAAGTACTCCACACTGCTACGGAAGGTTAATGAAGGCCTTCTCAAGTGAATCGATGCATTTATGTAAGAAAAAAGCTTGGAAGAGCAAAGACATTTTTTTTAATATAACTCAGATTGTATTCGTCTGAAAGAAGAAAGTCAAATGGCTAAGGGTGAGCAAATCATAGATTTTCAATTTTGAGTGAACTATCCCTTTAAGAATTAGTCTGAATTTGTGCAATTTTGTATAAATTCACCAACTTGTATGAATTGATATGAAATCTATACAAATGTGATTGGTTTGAAAATATCTTTGCCAAGCAAAAGGAAAGAGTCTAAACTGAAAGAAATTGAAATATGGATTGTAGTGAGGTAAAAAGACATTAAATAGCAATTAAGAAGTAAATAGGAATGCTGGATTTGAACTCCCATTTCCCTTATAAGTACAAAGGCCCAATATGTTGAGGAAAAAACTACCAGGTGCTAAAAATTCTTTTTATTGAGCAAAGAGAATACAGTGAATGTAATTTCTTAAATCACAACTGAACCTGAATGGATGCCTAAAGTATGGGTCATTAAAAGTTACAATTTACAATTTCCTGCTTTTCAGTAATGCTCTCTGATGTAATCCCTAGCATACAGCCGGTCCAAAACCATCAACAGGCTTAGTCTTACAGTGTATGTTTACATATGATTTATAATGATCTCCAATGGGGCTTTCTCTCAGAGGCCCAGATGCTCACTGTCCATCGCCCAATTTCCTCTCCAGACATTCATACACCCTATTTTCTGACCAGCATGCTTGAGGCTGCTAACATGTGGCCCGTATACATACATAGCCATTCCACAGCATATCAGTTCACCAGCCTATGAAAACAGTGAAATCACCACTCACAGATCTCATAAATTTCTTATTAGGAACATTTTAAATAGAGTAAACTCAAACTCTACCACAAGAACAGCAGGAGATTCAACTCGCCATATCTCTTCAGAAGACTCGTACTTAAATGGATAGTTCACTCGAATTTTCAAATAAAAATTCTGTCATGAATTACTCACCCTCATGTTGTTCCAAACCCATAAGACCTTCATTCATCTTCGAAACACAAATTAAGATATTTTTGATGAAATCCGAGAGCTTTCTGACCCTGCTTAGACAGCAACGCAAGGGTGAGGGTGAGTACTTAAAGTGATAGTTCACCCAAAAATGAACATTTGATGTTTATCTGCTCACCCCCAGGGCATCCAAGATGTAGATGACTTCAGTTTCTTCAGTAGAACACAAACAAAGATTTTTAACTCAAACCGTCGCAGTCTGTCAGTCATATAATGTGCAGAGAGATTGTGGGTACGATGGCTACTCAAAATGGTAATTACTTGTGATTATACTGATTGTTGCAACCGATTAAAAAGTAAAAGATTACGTTTCGCTGATCGACTGAAGTTATGGTTGCTTGCTCTTCGTCACTCGCTCAAGACAGTTGGACATTATGGTGGATCAGAGGTAAAAAATTATATAAATAATGTTCAGTTTCTTGCACAGACCGACTGTTATGTGTCTCAAGACCTCAATGTATCGCCACGAGCCACAGGGTTTCATTTAGTTTTGTCTGTGTATGTTTTTTTGACTCTCAAAACCGTGGATCCCATTGACTGCCATTATATGACTGACAGACTGCAACGGTTTGAGTTAAAAATCTTTGTTTGTGTTCTACTGAAGAAACAAAGTCACCTACATCTTGGATGCCCTGGGGTAAGCAGATAAACATCAAATTTTTATTTTTTGGGTGAACTATCCCTTTAATTACTAACCCTCAGGTCATTCCAAACCCATAAGGCCTTCATTCATTTTCAGAACACAAATCAAGATATTTTTGATGAAAGCAACGCAACTGACCCGTTCAAGGCCTAGAAATGTAGTAAGGACATTGTTTATATAGTCCAGGTGACATCAGTGGCTCAACCTGAATTTTATGAAGCTACGAGAATACTTTTTGTGCGCAAATAAAACAAAAATAAATCTATGTTTCAAAGTTGAACGAAGGTCTTACGGGTTTGGAATAACAAAAAGGTGAGTAATTAAAGAGACAGTTCACCCAAAAATGAAAATTTTATGTTTATCTGCTTAATCCCAGGGCATCCAAGATGTAGGTGACTTTGTTTCTTCAGAAGAACACAAACAAAGATTTTTTAACTCAAACCGTTGCAGTCTGTCAGTCATATAATGGCAGTCAATAGGAATCATGACTTTAAGAGTCAAAAAACATACACAGACAAAACCAAATTAAACCCTGTGGCTCGTGAAGACGATACATTGAGGTCTTAACACACAAAACAATTGGTCTGTGCAAGAAACTGAACAGTATTTATATAATTTTTAACCTATTTTTTCCACGCTAGAAGCAATCTGTCACGCGTATATGTCACTCATTGTGTACACAATGCAGAGAGATTGTGTGTACGACGGCTACTCAAAATGGTAATTACTTGTGCTTATCCTGATTGTTGCAACCGATTAAAAACTTTTGAGCCTGATCCACTGAAGTTACGGTAGCTTGCTCTTCGTCACACGCTCAAGACATTTGGACATTGCGGTGGATCAGAGGTAAAAAATGATATAAATAATGTTCATTTTCTTGCACAGACCAATTGTTTTGTGTGTTAAGACCTCAATGTATCGTCACAAGCCGCAGGGTATAATTTGGTTTTGTCTGTGTATGTTTTTTTGACTCTCAAAACCATGGATCCCATTGACTGCCATTATATGACTAACGGTCTGCAACGGTTTGAGTTAAATATCTTCATTTGTGTTCCACTGAAGAAACAAAGTCACCTACATCTTGGATGCCCTGGGGGTAAGCAGATAAACATCAATGTTTCATTTTTGGGTTTAACAGCTCAATTTGTATGGATTAGCATACTTTTGTGAGACATTTCAGTGGGTAGACTGTTGCTAAAAATATATTTATTTGTGTCTTGAAGATAAATGGGTTCAGAATGACAAGACGGTGAGTAAATGATGACCGACTTTTCATTTTCGGATAAGCTATCCCTTCAAAAATGCGTCTAGATATTAGAAAGCACCAATCTTCATATCTGCCTGTGGGCACTTCCAAAAATGCCATCTGAATAGACCTTTAGCTAGAAAACTGTACTTGAATTCTTCCATATGGCTAAGAAAACAATGCAGTTGCACACCGCATGTAAAAAGAATCCGTCACACATGTCTAAGTCCAAACTTAAACGACTAATACCAGATGATCCACAGGAAATTATACAACGAGTGACAATTTCGAAGTCTGGATTTACAGACACACCACACATGACCTGACCTCCACACCCCAGGTGCTGGACAGACATAAAAAAAAAAAAACAGGTCAATCCTAAAATCTAGCCCTACACTCTTAAAAATAAAGGTGCTTCAAAAGGTTCTTCAAGCAATGCCATTGAAGAACCATTTTTGGTTTCACAAAGAACCATTCAGTCAAAGGTTCTTTAAAGAACCATTTCTTGCTGAAGAACCTTATTTGCCACAAAGAACCTTTTGTGAAACAGAAAGGTTCTTCAGATGTTAAAGGTTCTTTATGGAACCATTTAGACAAAAAAGTTCTTCTATGGCATCGTGAAGCACATTTATTTTTAAGAGTGTAAGGACGACCGAACTACTGGTGTAGATCTGTAAGGTATATCGTTCCTCACACAGTGTACCGGTCTGAAGCACAAAGAAGAACACGCTGCAATGCTATTTAAAGCAGTGAGCTCACCAAACACACTTGTCATGTTTTGCAGGTCCTCTTGAAGCTTCACAGCCAGTGTTAAAGGAACACTCCACTTTTTTTGGAAATAGGCTCATTCTCCAACTCCCCCCCCGAGTTAATAAGTTGAGTTTTACTGTTTTGAAATCCATTCAGCCGTTCTCCTGTTCTGGCGATATCACTTTTAGCATAGCTTAGCATAGATCATTGAATCCTATTAGACCAATAGCATCGCGTTCAAACATGGCCAACTAGTTTCGATATTTGTCCTATTTAAAACTTGACTCTTCTGTAGTTATATCGTGCACTAATACCGGCGGAAAATGTAAAGATGCGATTTTCTAGGCCGATAAGATTAGGAACTACACTCCCATGCTTGCGTAATAGTCAAGATTAACCTGAAATTAGTTCCCAGCTAGGTAACTTCCAACGAGGAACGCTCCCTGTGCATGCAGTTGGTCATGTGCTGCGAAGTGCTGCGTGATATTACTGCGCCTGCTTCGGCCATGTTACGGCAGCAAACTTCCTTGACTATTACGGCGGAATGGAAGTATAGTTCCTAATCTTATCGGCCTAGAAAATCGCATCTTTACATTTTCCGCCGGTCTTAGTACACAATATAACTACAGAAGAGTCAAGTTTTAAATAGGACAAATATCGAAACTCGTTGGTCATTTTTGAACACGATGCTATTGGTCTAATAGGATTCAATGATCTATGCTAAGCTATGCTAAAAGTGATAGCGCCAGAACAGGAGAACGGCTGAATGGATTTCAAAACGGTAAAAATCAACTTATTAACTCGGGGGGAGTTGGAGAATGAGCCTATTTCAGAAAAAAGTGGAGTGTTCCTTTAAGAAAAGTCCCACTTATATTCACAGAGACATAAAATACTATGTAAATCTAAAAACATTCTAGATTCTGAACCTTTGTGGGAATGAATGGCTGTATAAATAAAAAATAGAGGAAAAATTGTGAAAGAATCGTGAAAGAAGCATTTTAAGGAATTTAATGGTCAATCGCTGAATATTCTGTTGGGATAAAATCATTTAAGTGAGAGAAGAGTTCATCAACAAGTGTTCAGAAGGAAACGTCTGGAGTTATTTTTTTTCTTGGCACCACTGTTACAGTCTCTCACATTTGTTACAAGAAATTCTCCTCTGATTGCTCACTGTAACCTCACACAACCTGAAAAACCTGTTCAATCTCTGCACGGCGAAACTGAGGGGGCGCGTTGATCTGACACATGTGATGACTGAACCAAGATGCGAGAGATCTTAAGTGACTTAAAAGACTATTTCTGAATGGAATTATTACACTCCCTCTAACAGCTGTAACTGAATCATACTAGAGACTGACCATTTCATACGGACAACAAACACTAAGCAGTCTAATTTTGTCATGAATAGGCTGGGTTTTATGAGTTGTTCTTACAGGCTTAAAGCTAATTAACCTACATAAAACACAAAGGCATTGCCAATATTACATGAATTCTTAACAATTACTTTTTTTTGACACATTTATACTTGCAACTGAATTTATTCTGAAATCACAAACAGTTGTTTTACATGCATTTAAGATTGCATGTCACAGATCTGCCCAGTTTTTAATAGGTTAACTAAACAAAGGAAAACTTTATTTTTATTTTAAGACAAAATGGTTTAGGTCAAGTCATATAGAAATGAGATGGTTTTCATTTATTATATGATCCAGGTACATTTTACTTTTGATAATCCTATGAATAGTATGTAAAAAAATATAACAACAAGCATAGAAACAATTATTAAATGCTTCACGGAATTAGTAGTACAAACTTTCTCATTCTCATACAGCGCTCGTATTCCACTGCCGCACGTGTGTATTGAAATATCAGTAATAAGTTTGCATCTGTAAAGCCAGGTGTGTGAGTATGCGATGCAACATCACTGAAGCAGCTCCGAAAAAATGCCAAAAATGAGAATGATGTAAAAACTGCAGCGCGAGCGCAATGACCGCATGAAACAAAGGAGCGCAATAAGAGTTTTTGCACTTACCTTAAACGCAAACCTCTGCTCTGCTGTGGGCAAAAAAGGGATTTCAGGCTTTATCGCATGAGCTCATTTACGAATGCAAACCACGCTGGTGTTTTTGAAGAAATATTTCTCCTGATTTGACAGTAAAGCTGGAATGTGAAGTATGACTTCGGTATGAAATCACGGCGAACCCGAGCGGAGCGCTGGAGGAGGAGTCCTGAAGGAGGAGGGAGTCAAATCTCCACCCCACTCAAACTTCAGGAGCAAATCTCACGCGTGGGGATCCGCTGAGATGCGCTCATTGGCTGTGTGAGTGTGTCTTAAAATCTACACTGCATTTTTGGGCATGACTGGTACTTTCCTAACTGAGAAAAATATAATAATAATAATAATAATAATAAATATGCACTTTTTGTTTTGAATCCTCCTGTTTTATTTTTTTTTTTTGTACTAATTGTTTGGGGCATTAGGCACATTCACAGTTTTTAGACATCACAAAAATAAAATATATAAATATAAATGCACAAATAACACATTCTATTAGACTTAGATTTATGTTACACTCTATTTAACTGGTTAATAGATTATCCAACTAACTTGATTAGCACAATATTTTATTTAATAATATTCTGTTTAAAAAAGCATGTTTGGGCTTTCTGATGCTCGCTCTAGAATAAAAACAATCTCTTTCCAACAATGACTGTATGATTATAAAATCCATCTTTTCACACTGAGGACAACTGAGGGACTCAAATGCAACTATTACAGAAGGTTCAAATGCTCACTGATGCTCCAGAAGGAAATACAATGCATTAAGAGCCTAGGGGTGAAAACTTTTGAACAATATATATATATTTTTTTTATTGTGCCTAAATATCATCTTCTTCTTTTACTTTTTGTTTTCATTTCAGTACTGCCCTTCAGAAGCTACAGAAGATACTTACATGTTTCCCAGAAGGCAAAATAAGTTACATTTTACCCTGATCTTCAAATTACAAAAGTTTTCACCCTCCGGCTCTTAATGCATTGTTTTTCCTTCTGGAGCATCGGTGAGCGTTTGAACCTTCTTTATTAGTTGCATATGAGTCCCTCAGTTGCCCTCAGTGTGAAAAGATAGATCTTATAATCATACAGTCATTGTTGGAAAGGGTTCAAATACAAAAAATGCTGAAAAACTAAATAATTTTTGAGACCTAAAGGACATTTCTGAAGAATAGTGGATAGTTTAACTGTTCATGATGAACAAGGGACTCATGAACAACTACCACTAAAAAAAAAAAAAAAAAAAAAAAAAAAAAACACAGCTGTGGATCATTCAGAAAAAAAAATTATTAAGTGTATTTAAACTTTTGAACAGGATCATTTTTTATAAATTCAACTATTATTTTCTCGTGTGGACTATATGTAAATGCCCTTTATGTGAAATATCTTATTCAGGTCAGTACTAAATTAAAACAATAACATGCATTTTGTATGATCCCTCTTATTTTGGTAAAATAATTAACATTTTGTAGATTCTGCAAGGTATGCAAACGTTTGACTTCAACTGTATATATATATATATATATATATATATATATATATATATATAAATATACAACTGTTCATTGTTAGTTCATGCTAGCTCAGGTCCATTAAATAATATGTGACCCTGGACCACAAAACCAGTCTTAAGTCGCTGGGGTATATTTGTAGCAATAGCCAAAAATACATAGTATGGGTCAAAATTATTGATTTTTCTTTTATGCCAAAAATCATTAGGGAATGCAGTAAAGTTCATGTTCCAAAAAGATTTTTTGAAAAATTCCTACTATAAATATATCAAAATGTAATTTTTGATTACTAATATGCATTGTTAAGAACTTAATTTGGAGAATTTAAAGGTGATTTTCTCAGTATTTAGATTTTTTGCACCCTCAGATTCCAGATTTTCAATAGATGTATCTCGGCCAAATATTGTCCTATCCTAACAAACCATACATCAATAGAAGGCTTAATTGGTGAGCTTTCATATGATGTATACATCTCAGTTTTGTAAAATTTAACCTTATGACTGGTTTTGTGGTCCAGGGTCACATATTAAGAGATGCCTTTGATTTTAATAATGTTAACATCAACAAATGGAACTGATACTTATTTACGCTACTATTAAGACAAAAATAAATTATATCCAATTTAAACTAAACCACATCTAATTTAAGCTGCTGTACAATTTCTGTGATCCCTAGCTGATTCACCAAAAGGATTTGTATCAATCCATCTTGTTTTTCCTGTAAGAGTAGTCACGGCCATTTGTAAATTTTATGGGTCTGGCTTCCAGTCTCATCAGCATCCAGCTATATATGTACAAAACAGCTTATTTTGCTGCTTGATATTCTAAATTGGTGTGTCTTGCCATCTATTTAAAGTATTTTCTTAATTATGAACACTTTGGTTTGTGGTAAAAAGTTTTACCATTTACTGCACGTTGTTATTTTTCTTGTTATTTCCAATAGGTTTACTTTCGTGTTGAAGAATAGAGTTGTTTTTCAAATACTCCCTCATCTGCTATTGGTCGGTCAAACAGGTAGCCCCGCCCCAGGCTCACGCCATTGGTTGATGTCAACAAGGTCTTATCACACCTTTAAGAAGCTGTGCGTTAAAATTCATTGTTGCTTGCTGTGTTTACAAGCACAGCCGCCACAGAGAGGAGTGTCACATCAGTGACTGTTAAATGTGTTTGTTTGTTTGTTTTTAATTCAGCAACTTTTAAATGCATAATGTGTCAGACTAGTGTATTTGGCCACAGCTGAACAATGTACATGTAGAAAAGTGTACATATTACAAAAATAATATTGAAGAGGACATGCTGAGGACTGAACACATTCAGACAGGTGAGAAGGCCAATGTAAGTGTGATTTTACACAGCAGTCTGGCGTATTCCATTAAGCCTTGTTGAAACAGCGCCACCTTAAGGACAACTTCCGTAGTTCATCATTAAAATCTTCCAGTAATAAATCAAAAGTCATGTTTGCGTGGACTATTTACTTGTAGCTTGCAGCTCCATGTTTCCCCTTTATTTAAAAAGAAATAAATAAAATGAAACAATAGTACATTCAGTATTTATTTTTGATTCATTATTTCGGAGATCTCTTATAATTTTCTAAAAGTGAGCAAAATATGTTTGATAGATGTGCGTCATGAAGTGTTACAGAATCTTTCATGTAACCATGCATTTTTCATGCATAAAAATGAAACATGCATCTTTCGTTAAAAAAAAAGCATGGGCCGAAAAAAAAAATGTTAATGAACAAAACAAATCACTGTTTCAATAAAAGGATATATAAAGGCATGCACATTTTGACAGAGACAGTAAAACAAAAATAAATAAAACACAATATGATAAAATATTTTCAAACACATATTCTAATAAATTTTAAACAGAAATTTTCAAAATGACATTTAAATGCACACACATGTATATTGTCATTTGTTTTGCATCTTAGATAAAAACATGCACTGCGTTGATCACTGATTGTTATCAAAAAAATCATTCATAAATCTCAGCACAACAGAAAATATAATCACATTTTCTGAAAGTCTTTAATTCACTTTTAGTCATTTTATGTAGCCTGCATTTATCACATCATCACATACATGCAGACGTACTGTATATGCAACACCTAGCTCTGGTGTAAGTTTCTCTTCTGTATCTAAGTTAAGTGTATCCCAATCACTTTCAGGCACAGTGGAAATCATTAAAATGTCCCACATTATCAAATAACACATCTTCCTTCATCTTCCATCCTGATGATGAAGTTATTATTGTGTGTTGACTGCAAAGATTTGACTCTTGTTCGAAGAATTTTGTGCCTTGTGTTTATTCGCAGGCCAGTTTGCCATCAAAACTGGACAAAGCGATAGCAAAGGCTTGCACTGCACACATGGGGTAATTATAGTCTAGAGTGAACATGTCGTCTGCCACCCTTCCAAACTGCATCACAATGTAACTATCTGAAAAAGAGAGCATTTACAGTCATGTTAGTTTTTATATTCAGGAAATAGTAACAAATGAGCATTGTTCCAGCAAATGTGGAATACCATACCATACCATTTTTGTGCAATCCAAGGTAAGGAGGTAAAGAATTGTCAAAATCACAGTATCACTTACTGTCTTTGCTGTGGACGATCTGGAAGTTCTTGACAGAGGCCTGTGTGACCCGACCAGAGAAGTTGAGGACATAGGAAGCGGTGTCGTCATTCCAAACTGGAGTTTTGTTGTGGAGTTCAATCAGGTTGTCCATCTGCCTGTTTTGGAAGCGCATAAGTATATTGTCGTTGTCCTGAAGATAAAATAACACAATTGTTATGCATGAATAAATTGATAAATTTAGACAATATTGGTGTTAATGTTAGTCAGATGTTTGGTTCATACACTATTCTAAGAGTCTTTTTAATTTTTTTTTTTTAATCAAATTCCATTTAAACTAAAATGTTGTTTTTGGCCATGTAGGTTGCTGACATCAAGTTAGTGTGCTAGGTTTTGAGACACAGCTATATCCCTGCTCAATATAATAATTTAAAATCATATCCTAACTAAAATGTGCTGAATAAAATCATAGTCACCACTGTGAAATTGCAATCGAGTCTATCTGAATAAAAAATATGTGCGTAACCACATTTCTGCAAAATACTATTACATTGCTTCTAGCATGTTCCATGACACATTTAAAGTGAAATGCTCAGTGTCTACTGATAGCATTAACAGAAGCAAATGTGAAATAATAAAGCATTTGCTTAAGCCACATAACATTTTAACTTGCTTTTATATGTTTTTGAGCTTTTTTATTGCGGCTTGTTTCATGGGACTAGCAAGTGCAAAGTTGTATCAGGTGCGCTACTGAGCATATTTACTATGTCAGAAAAGCATACACATGGAGTGCATTATGTGTTGAAAATGTCAAAATGTATTAGTTTACAAATTATTTACAAAGTAATCTGAGGTCATAACAGCATTGTGCTAGGAAGTGTGTGAAAATAGTCTTTATTAATCAATAATCTACCCCTGTAGTCATAATGCGTGAGAATAAAAAGAATAGAAGTTGTTGATGTATTACTGCCACTAAGTTTTATTTTATTGTATTTTTGAGTTATTTTATTGTGACTCGTTTTATGGGTCTTGCAAGAGCAATGCTGTACCAGGTGTGCTACCGGGCAAGTTTACTATGTCGGCAAAGCCATACACATGGAGTGGATTATGTGATGAAAATGTCAAAATGTATTCATTTTAGGGCTGCAACTAACGATTATTTTGATAATCGATTAGTTGGCCGATTGTTTTTTTTTTTTATTAATCGATTAGTTGGCTTAATTCCAATTAAATTTTTTTTTGTCAAAATCACACTATTCCACATCCTTAATGCTATGAGAACACAGTGCTTAACAATTTATTAGACAACCTGTCGTAATAAAAAGAAAAGACAAATATCTGAAGAAAAACACATTATAACAAGCATAAAATAGTGTTTCTGCTATTTATTCTGCCGTGACGGTGTTTAGTGTCCTGCCAACAGCAGCAGCAGCAGCAAACGCAAGTGCCTTCAGCAGAGTTTCGCATTCAAATGCACGCAGTAAACTTAAGCTGGCCGCAAAGCCCCAGCTAAAGCAATTACCATAAATTTGCCAGGGAAAAAGTAAGGAGATATTAAAATTTTTTATTAATAAACCAGTATTTTCTGAGTCTGTGTCGCAAAGATGAAGTTGACGATCCTAACTCGCCATCTGCTCACTGGACGCACTTTTAATGCCTAAATGCATCTTTATGGATTAGGCCTATAGCTAATGAAAGAGTTTTGTTTTCGATTTGAATTATTTCGTTTTATAGTAGTGAAGTACTAATTTAAAGTCAATTTATTACTCTTACCTTTATGAGCAAAAATGAAGTTTCACATAGCACTGGCGGCACCATGTCCTGCAAAGCTTCCACTCTCCGCACAAACGACTGGGAATGCGCCTATTAGCACACATTTATCTAGGTTAAAAGATTAAACTAATATTGTGATATGCTTTAAGTTTTTTATATCTAAGGATTTTAATTTAAATCGTGATTACCTGAGAAGGCTAAACTGATCTATCTGCCGCTGGCCGCTTGGTCGTTACTTTAAAAAACAAAAACTTGAATTTCACACAAAAAAAAAAAAAAACATTCCAAATATATTTCTAAATTAACTTTATAAACTAAAGAAATATAAATGAAAATAAATGTAATTACTTTGCTATTAAAAACAGCAGTTGTGCAATGGGGAAGAGAAAGAGAAAGAAGCCAGGTTCCAGTCGGACTCGGGCCAGTAATTCTGATGCGCTGTCGAGGTTGTTAGGAATTTACAATAACAGCATTGTGCTAGGAACGGTGTAAAAACAAGTCTTTATTATGCAAAGAACTGCATGAAAATAGTCTGTATTAATCAATAATCTGCCCCTGTAATCACAATGTATGAAAACAAATAAAAGTTGTTGGTGTTTTACTGCCACTAAGTTTTTGAGTTATTTTATTGTGACTCGTTTCATGGGACTTGCAAGTGCAATGTTGTACCAGGTGTGTTACTGAGCATATTTACTATGTCAGAAAAGCCATACACATGGAGTAGATTATGCAAGGAAAATGTTAAAATGTATTCATTTTCAAATTACTTGCAAATTAGATTTGAGGTCATGACAGCATTATGCTAGGAAGTGTGTGATAATAAGTCTTAATTATGCAGGGAACTGCATGAAAATAGTCTTTACTAATCAATAATCTGCTTTTTTTTTTGAGATATTGTGACTCGTTTCATTGGACTTTCAAGTGCAATGTTGTACCAGGTGTGCTACTGAGCAAGTTTACTATGACAGAAAAGCCATACACATGGGGTGGATTATGTGATGAAAATGTCAAAATGGAAAAATTATTTGCAAAGTAATTTGAGGTCATAACAGTATTGTACTAGGATCTGAGTCTTTATTACTGTATGCGAGGAACTACATGAAAATAGTCCGTATCAATCAATAATCTGCCCTGTATATATAATGAGCGAAAAGGAATTAAAGTTGTTGGTGTTTTATTGCCTCTAGTGTTTATTTCAGATGAAAACTGCAGTGAATTGTATGTATAAGTACTGTTTTGGGTTTCGAAGCATGTTTTTTCAATGAGCATATGTTGGGAATTGACTTGCTTGCCTTTGCTGTTGCATGTCAGAGATATAGCAGTGTGTTAGTAACCAAACTCACTGTTCGTGGACGTATCGGCACCCGCTCGTTGTCGTCATCCATGCCTGGGATGATCACAGTCATTTTTCTGGGCCCTTTAAACCCCAACACATTTGTCTCCTAAACAGAAACATCAGTATCTATTTTAAAACTTCTGCCAGATTTTCCAACCTCCAGGACGACTGTTGTGGAAATATAGTAAGCACTTACGTAAATGATAGCCGCTAGCTCTTGTCGGGCGTTAGACATGTCTCTGAGGGCACGGTCAGGGTTGAGACCATTGTCAAACACTGTGAACTTAGTACCCATGAGATTGGACCTATAGAGATGACAAACCAAAAACCAAAGACGAAAGTGCTATTTGTGCTAACAATTGCATACTTATTTTGGTACATTTTATAGCATGCAAGTTACCTCAATTTTCCAATAAAATTCTCTCCACCCCGTGACAGGTCAGTGGCATCTATAGATATTAAATAATTTGACGTTGCACTCTTTTTTCTTTTTCGACCAGCCAATAGGAAAACCTGCAGGGTGAGGTAGAAGAGGATCTCAAGTCAGTCACTATTTCATGCATTTCAACTATCCTCTCATTAGAAAACCAAAGTTCTGCATGAATTTGACTCAAAAGTAAGAGCAAGTCACCTTCTTGTCATTGTCTAAATGGAGGTAATAGGTGGGGTAGAAGCCTCTGTCCATGCCACGCTTGTCTCGCGTCACTTTACACTTTATGGTGGTTCCCTGAGGTGCAGGCTGAAGAACAAACTCCTCAAGATCATCAAACTCAATCTCTGGTGATGGAGGCCTCTCTTCCTCCTGTCACGAGAGAGATAATACTCTTCAGATTATATAGATTATACCTTCTTTACTTTAGGAGGAAATGTCCTTGGTTTACAAGAGTTTTACCTTTTTACTTTTCCTTCCTTTGCCTTTCTTCTTTTTGGGCACTTCTGTATCCTCATCATCACTGGCATCAGATTTAGCAGCGTCTAAATGAGAAGTCATTATTTTGTTACAGTTGAGCTCAAAAGTTTACATACACCTTTCAGAATCTGCAAAATGTTAATTATTTGACCTTTTTATACAAAATGCATATTATTTTTTTATTTAGTACTGACCTTAATGGCATTTTGCATAAAAGATGTTTACATATAGTCCACAAGAGAAAATAGTAGTTGAATTTATAAAAATGATCCTGTTCAAAAGTTTACATACACTTGATTTCGTAATACTGTGTTGTTTCGTAATCCACAGCTGTTTTTTTTTTTTTTTGTTTTTTTTGATAGTTCATGAGTCCCTTGTTTATCCAGAACAGTTAAACTGCCCACTGTTCTTCAGATAAATCCTTTAGGTCCCACAAATTCTTTGTTTTTTTTTTCAGCTTTTTTTATGTTATTTGTACCCTTTCCAACAATGACTGTATGATTTTGAGATACATTTTTTTTTCTTAGGGACAGAAGGTCCAAACGTTCACTGATGCTTTAGAAGGAAACACAATGCACTGAGGCCAGAGTGAAAACTTTTGGAATTTGAAAATCAGGGTAAAACATGTAAGTATCTTCTGTAGCTTCTGAAGGACAGTACTAAATGAAAAAATATGACATCTAGGCAAAATAAGAAAAGTGTACCTATCTTCATTCTGTTCAAAAGTTTTCACCCCCAGCTCTTAATGCATTAGTTTTCCTTCTGAAGCATCAGTGAGCATTTGAACTTTCTGTAATAGTTGCATATGAGTCCCTCAGTTGTCCTCAGTGTGAAAAGATGGATCACGAAATCATACAGTCATTGTTGGAAAAGTTTCAAATACACACAAATGCAGAAAAAAACAAAGAATTTGTGGGACCTGAAGATTTTTCTGAAGAACAGCAGGCTATTTACTGTTCAGGACAAACAAGGGACTCATGAACAACTATTACTAAACAAAAAACACAGCTGTGGATCATTCAGGTTACAGCACAGTATTAAGAATCAAGTGTATGTAAACTTTTGAAGCTTGACAAAACTACATAACAATAAGCATAAAATATGAAGCAAGTGCTGCAAGAGTTTGCTGTTTCTGGCTGTGGGGAAGCACATGTGCTTAGAGTTCTTGAGCTTTTGTCCAAATGCTATAAACAAACAGTTGAAGTTTTCCGTGCGAAGAGGGCGTTTACATGCAAGTCTTTCACTTACTCTTTTTCTTGTTGTTTTTCTCTTTGTCTTTATTACTCTTGTCTTTTTTCTTGTCTTTGTCTCCTCCAGCTTGAAACATGGAGGTGGAGTTGGCAGTGGATTTCTTTTTGCTCTTGCTGGGTTTAGTCTCTGGCTCACTCTCATCGCTGTCCGACTTGGTGGCTGGAGCAGATGCTTTCAAGATTCAGGCAACAAATTTCACAATTACAATTTAGTAATAAATAACCTTCAAAACATTATATACAAGCATGCATAATTTTACGCTATTTTAATTATATTACTAATGATTGTATATAACATTATATAACATGAAATGGTTGCACTTGGTGAGCTACTGGCGCTACCTGTTGCTATTTTTACCACAACACAAATCAGAAAATAAAATACTGATACGATGCCACATTGTGCAGCTTTTAGATGTAATTTTTCAGTTGAAGGGCAACAACAGAAGCAATGTAAGTCTTCATTGCTTTTCTAGTAGATGAGAAAAGAATGGGAAGATGCCTGTGGACGAATAAAACTTTTGAAAATTGTCATGACACCACAGACACTGAAAGAGTTTCTCATTGTGGATTTCACTTAAGGGGGCGTTTAGACTCCTTGTGGGGAAAATCTATGGTACGGCATTTGGTTTAAGCCTACGCTTACATACATCGCCACCTGTAAGCTCTTAGTAGCTGTGGTCATCGTATCAGTATTTAATTTTCCGAGTTACGGTAAAAATAGCAATAGGTAGCGCCAGTAGCTCACCAAGCGCAACCATTTCAAATCACAATGGTGTACCCCATAGTCCAAAATATGTATAAAACAATGTGAATTTTTTAAAAATTGAATTCTTTCATGGGTTTTCTACTACATGTTTCAGTAAGAGGCATCCTTTACATTATATTAAGCCATACAAGTCTTAATACCTGGGAAAAAAATAGCATATATTAACAATATATTAAAGCAATAAAGAAAATTAAGTGAAGGTTTAGCACCTATAGATTTTAAAATATACATACAGCTGAGGTCAAAAGTTTACATATACCTTACAGAATCTGCAAAATGTTAATCATTTTACCAAAATAAGAAGGATCATACAAAATGCATGTTATTTTTTATTTTATTTAGTACTGACCTGAATATGTTATTTCACATAAAAGACTTTTACATATAGTCCACAAGAAAAAATAATAGTTGAATTTATAACAATTACCCCGTTCAAAAGTTTACATACACTTGACTTTTAATATTGTGTTGTTACCTGAATGATCCACAGCTGTTTTTTTTTCTTCTTCTTTTTTTTTTTTTTGTTCTTGTTTGTCCTGAACAGTTAAACTGTTCGCTGTTCTTCAGAAAAATCCTTCAGGTTCCACAAATTCTTTGTTTTTTCAGCATTTTTGTGTATTTGAACCCTTTCCAACAACAACTGTATGATTTTTTACGCTGCGGACAACTGAGGGACTCATATGCAACTATTACAGAAGGTTCAGATGCTCACTGATGCTCCAGAAGGAAGCACGTTAAAATTAAGAGCTTTTTTATATGACGATCACTGTAAATTTAACTTATTTTGTTTTCTGGTAAACATGTAAGTATCTTGTGTAGCTTCTGAAGGGCAGTACTAAATGAAAAAAAAAAGATTTTTAGGCAAAATCAGAAAAATTTACGCACTGTCGTTCTGTTCAAAAGTTTACACCCCTGGGTCCTAATGCATCAGAGCACCAGCGAGGGTTTGAACCTTCTGTAATAGTTGCATATGAGTCCCTCAGTTGTCCTCAGTGTGAAAAGATGGATCTCAAAATCTGCAGTTGTTGTTGGAAAGGGTTCAAATACACATAAATGCTGAAAAAACAAAGAACCTGAAGGACTTTTTCTGGAGAACAGCGGCCCATTTAACTGTTCAGGACAAACAAGGGACTCATAAACAACTATCACTAAACAAAAAAAAAAAAAAAAAACAGCTGTGGATCATTCAAGTAACAAAAACAGTATTAAGAATCAAGCGTATGCAAACATTTGAACAGGGTCATTTTTATAAATTCAACTATTATTTTCTCTTGTGGACTATATGTAAACATCTTTTATGTGAAATATCTTATTCAAGTCCGTACTAAATAAAAAAAAAGAATATGCATTGTCTATGATCCCTCTTATTTTAGTAAAAAATTAACATTTTGTAGATTCTGTAAGGTGTATGTAAACTTTTGACCTCAACTGTATATGCATCAATAATTTTTTATGATTTTTTAAAAATCATTTTTCAATTAATTTTCATGTTTTTCTCAATACAAGTTATTTTCTAGACAGGAATTTTGTTTATTAAATGACCATAAAAAAATATGATTTCATAATTGTACTAAAAATTGTTAAAGAACTTTTTATTTTAATTATTAAAAGAAGTAAATAGGCTATAACCCAGGCATATTCTTGACATCCAGTTGTCTTTAGCAATACCATGATTAATGTGCAGTGTTATGAAATGTGAAGTTACCTTTCTTTTTTGCGATAAAATTTGGTTTATCTCCATTTATCTGAAACATAGAAGCTGGCTCCTTTTTAGCCTTTGCTGTCTTTCCTTTACTTTCTGATTCACCTTTACTCTCTGCAAAGACAATAGGTTGGATTAAAAATGAGATAATGCAGTATTTTCCACTATGGTGGGCGGCCTACAACAAAAACCTATGAGTCACTGAAGCTAATGCAGAGTTCGTTCACAGGGTATTTAGCTGAGAGTCCTTATGTGATAGTCAAGTTAGGACCGGTTCCCAGAACTCCCTGGGGTTATTCAGGTGTGCCAGTTCCAGATAATCAGCACGGCTTCCAGCTGAAGAGCGGTGTCTTTCAATATGGAAATTATGCTGCTAATGGCTCAGTACATGGATGACAACCAGAGACTTTCCAGTTTGAATGTCAAAACAGCGATAGCTCAGTCTCACAGAGCCATTAGTACTAATGTCTGTCTTACTTCCACCCACAATCATTGTTAAACTTTTGAAACATGCATTAAGCTTGCTCAAATGTTTAATAAAACCTATACGCACACCCCTTAGGAGCCCCAGAGGAGGTCGTCTGTGATGGTTTTCATTCATCTAGGTCATTGCTGAAACATTGTCTGGTAAAACGTATTAGTTAGCAGCTGGACTTTGTTTTCCATTTGTTTAAGTCGTTTCTCCATTTATCCGAGTGGCTTGATCAGACACCCCCTGAGGAGCTCACCATCTGTCTTTTAACAACAGGAAAAACAAGGCCAAGCCTTTACAAGACGAGCAAATGAATCCCTAAAAGCATATAACTAAAAACAAGAGTCAAATTCACTTGAAAGTCCCCCACTTCAGCTCATAGATAAAGCAGAGTGGTGATCTTTAAGACAGCTCTCTCGTATTGTTCTGACTAATCTTCTTAGCTCACGAGATCTAGCGCTAATCCTCTTCCTGAGCAGCAAACCCCCATGCATGTGTACATAACGACATTAAGAGTTACACACACTGAAGCCATTGTCTAACAGTTTCCTCTGACTCGATACCTAAAGTGTTTTGCTCTGACGGGGGAAAACAAACTAAAAACCAAAAGCTTCAGGATTTCTGGTTTCAGAGACCAAAAATACACTCAATATATACTTTTGGAAAACACTTCCAACCCCCCAGCAAAGTTCAAAGTGACTCTTATAATAACACAAATGCTACTTGACTGTTGAAACTAATGGAGCAGAGCTCAAAAACGAACCTTGGCCTCGCTAATTAGCATGCATTCAACTGTGAATACGCTTAGCTGACCTTTGGCCTTTGATTTCTTTTCTTTGGTGCCAGCAGGGGAGCTCTCTTTGGTGATTTTCTTCTTGGTTTTCTTCTGTGAGGTCTCCTCTTCGTCATCCTCATCATCGTCATCATCAGAATCTGATCAAAAAGGACCAATCATATCAATCATTAAAGGAGAAGTCCGGTGTGATATTGACCTAATGTGTGTTGAATCATGATACCGAGGGTGAACGTACCTTGCATATCTCATCTCGGTTTGTGTCCAGCAGTCCGAAATCTGGGGTCAGTTAGCCGATGCTAACAACAGGTTGTCAATGAGGGTGAATAGGGCATTGGAGTAGCCATGTAAATAAATCACTGTTTTATGCCATTTACGAGGCACAAAGTAGCTCCACACTTCATTGGTAGACTTCCAAGGGCCCTGACATTTAAAACGAGACATTGAGAAATCAGAAAAAGCACCGGTAGTTTATTTACAAGAAGATTTATACAGACAGTACCTTCAGGAAATTTACCGGCCGCCGCCATCTTGAATTTAGTCACGATAGGTCAAGTGTCGAGCAGGAAGGAAACTACAACCTGATAAGTTGATAACCTGAAAAGTTCCCAGTAAATTCAAGATGGCGGCGGCCGGTAAATTTCTTGCAGGTACTGTCTGTATAAATCTTCTTGTGAATAAACTACCGGTGCTTTTTCTGAGTTCTCAATGTCTCGTTTTAAATGTCAGGGCCCTTGGAAGTCTACCAATGAAGTGTGGAGCTACTTTGTGCCTTGTAAATGGTGTAAAACAGTGATTTATTTACATGGCTACTCCGATGCCCTATTCACCCTCATTGACAGCCTGCTGTTAGCATCGGCTAACTGACCCCAGATTTCGGACTGCAGGACACAAACCGAGATGAGATATGCAAGGTAAGTTCACACTCGGTATAATGATTCAACACACATTAGGTCAATATCACACCGGACTTCTCCTTTAAGGCAATGAAATATATCCTAAAACTGGTCCTGTTGACTTAATATACATTCTTGGTCTGTGCATGTTCTTAAAAAAAAAAAAACAAGTCTTTTAAAAACTTGCTTTCCCTCTGAAATGACTTCCCTTTTTTACTGAAGTCACCAAGAGGTCATGGTTTGACTGGGTATCACAGCTTCATTAGCCCCTGCTGGTCAGTGTCATAACTACATCATCTGATTATAAAAGCATACTTCGCCAGACAATTTTTTTTGTCAGAAACATATATTTCGGTAATACATTATTACAGTATAGTATATGTAGATTGTAGAAATGTTTTCTGTCTAAAGGGCTCTCCAAAGCATGACATCGATTATGTTCCTTTGTACTATATGCCTAGGTTAGTTGGCTAGTTGAAAGGTTTGTAACATGTGTGCTGCAAATCTGCTGAAAAGTGAAGCCAAACATTTTGATGACCATCTGGTGGCTGGCTGCATTATAGGCCATAAAGCCCACACTCTATGAAAACAAATGGGCCGAACAAAAAAAAATCTAATTACACCTCAAATAATTTTTAAGTAGTTCTTAGTACGCTGATGTTCAAGTGTTAGTTTTTCTAATAATGGATTTATGATTGTGAATTTGCGATTGGGTCTGCTGGAGTTTGGGCAGGGCTTTGATACTGTGGCTTCACCTCACAATCACTACTGTGCAAACTCTGGTTCTGAATGAATGACTACTGTGCAGAGTCGGGTTTCAAATAAATCACTACTGTGCAGAATTTGGCTTTAGATTAATCACTGCTGTGCAGACTCAGGCTCCAAAAGAATCACTACTGCGCAGACTCAAGCTCCGAATGAATCACTACTACGCAGACTCAGACTCCAAATGAATAACTTCTGTGCAGATTCAGACTCTGACTCCAAACAAATCACTACTGTGCAGATTCAGACTCTGACTTAAAACAAATCACTACTGCGCAGATTCAGACTCTGACTTGGACTCCAAAAAAAATCACTACTGCACAGATTCAGACTTGGATTCCAAACAAATTCCTACTGTGCAGATTCGGGATCCAAATTAATCTCTGCTGCACAGACTCGGATTCCAAAAAAATCACCACTGCACAGACTTAGACTCCAAACGAATCACTACTGCACAGATTTGGGCTCCAAATGAATATCTACTGTGCAGAATCTGGCTCCAAATGAATCACTACTAGGCAGACCAAAAGAATCACTACTGTGCAGACTCTGGCTCCAAATGAAACATTACTGTGCAGGCTTAAGCTCCAAACGAAACACTACTGCACAGACTCAGGCTCCAAATTAATCGCTCCTGTGAAGACTTGTTCTCCAAATGAATCTCTATATCTCAGACTCAGGCTCCAAATGAATCAATACTGAGCAGGCTTAAGCTCAAAACAAATCACTACTTCACAGACTCGGATTCCAAACAAATTCCTATTGTGCAGACTCATTCTCTAAACTAATCACTACTGCACAGACTCAGGCTCCAAATGAATCTCTACTGTGCAGAATCTGGATCCAAATGAATCACTACTGCTCAGACTCGGGCTCCACATGAATCACTACTGCGCAGACTCTGGCTCCAAATGAATCACTACTGCGCAGACTCCAAATGACATAATTGACACAAGATTACAGCATCCATACTGGGATGTTTTGGCTTCACTTTTCAAAGGAAGTGGAGATATTGTCCATCTTGTGACTGTCTGTGATCTTGTGGTGCCATCAGTCAGTCAATATTGTCCAGACTAATTAGTCACATGGAAAAGCCCCATGTGTATTTTTTATTTAATTATTTATTCATTTTCAAATATAATGTTTAAACTACTTATGATAAACTTTAAGAACAGAGCTGGACAACTTTGGTCCTGGAGGGCCACTGTCCTGCAGAGTTTAGCTCCAACCCTCAAACACACGATTGACTAAACTTTTGCACTAAATTTGCTCATTTTTGCAAGTTAGAGTAGTGTGCGGGATATACATTTTTTGAGTTCACTCCCTGCTTATGGCCTATAGGACCATTGGTTTGGAAAATGGATGGATGGAACTGCATGTTTAATATATACTTATTTGCCTACCTTGCTTCTTCTTAGGAGTACTCTTGGGCTTCTTTTTTGTGCTCTTCTCTGCTGCCTCCTCTTTGTCCTTCTCGGTTTTCTTCTTCTTTACCGCTTTGCTCTCTGCTGAGAAGTAACCAAACAAAAAATTGTTTTAAGCAACCATGGAGCATTTCCATACAAAATGACAGTGTTTTAAGAAATGTTTGGATATTTAATAATAATGACTGATCATCTGGACACAAGCTGTTTTTAGTAGATGTATGAAATTCTTCTCAACGTCTTCTAGCAGAGTGACCACAAGTGTAGTTCATTACATTAGAACTAACATCCAAAATAAAGCCTGTCATTTCAAAACTGACCAATTTATTTTTCTGAAATGGTTTGAATTATATACTCTAATGCAATGATGTTCATACATTTATGTGTAGCCACTGTGTGTCTCTCAAAGCACAAACTTGAACATGTGGGAATTCGGTGTTCATGTAACCATTGTTTATTTTATTTCCTAAGTAACATCCAAATAATCCAAATCCTGTAAGATGAAGTCACAACAGTTGTTAATTGCGTGACATGTGTAATGTGTCAGACTGACTCTTCGAGGGCGTACTGTCCTCCTCGCCTGACAACTCTTCACTCTTTTTAGCTTTGCTCTTTTTCGGTTTGGCTTCAGCTCCGTTGGCCTTTCCAGAATCTGTCTCCGGCTTCTTCTTTTTTGTCTTCTACACTGTTAATAAAGACATTGAGTGGCGTTTACTGTACATTTCAAGGTTTTCTTGGCATACTTGTACATTTTTATGAATGGTTGTGTAAATTCAAGCAGTTTTAAACTTACCCATTGCCACACATCAATGAAAGCAAGAAAAATTGAAAATGAAAACAAGTGCATGACTTTATTACTAAACACAAGCAGCTATTATGCATTTATGCATATCACAATGCATTCTTGTAATAATCACGTTAACACCTTTTTTTAATGAGAAACAATAAGTCATAAGTTTCTGTACATTTAAACACTCCTCAAACAAAGTAGGTTAAATCTGTTTGACTGGTTGTGTCACATTAGTTTAAGATGTGACCTCTCATGTACAGAATGCTGAGGGCTAGGTTAAAGATATGGAGAAAGTCTAATTCTTACACAATGTAGGCCGGACGTCACAGCCTGTTTCCGTACTGCACGGAGTGGGGAGCATATAATCTGATTAGGTCACATCTTAAATGAGTATTTATATACCTCACTTAAACAAAGAGCAAAGACAGTGGGATCCTTGATTACTGCCGCCACAGGGGTTTTACTTACTTAACGTTATGAAAAACCCCTTCATAGACTATTCACAGTACATTCAGTTTAAGTTTAAGTGAGATTCTGTATGACAGAAAAGGCATCTGCTTGGCTGGCTGAGAAATATTGACCGGCTAGTTTTTAATTAGAGTTAATGTTTAAGCCCTTTTCATAATTTCAGCCATGTCTCCTCTTCTGGGTCAGTGAGTTTCAGTGCCATGCTCCAGTGGCCCTGATCAACCCCTCTCTAACATATTCCTTTCTCATTTTCTCCTCCCTTTATGGTTAAAAATGTAACAGGATATACAGGAAAAAGGAAACAGATGCAAAAAATATTTCCTGTTTTGGAAAAACAAACATTTACAAATGTTAAACATGGAAACCTGTTCGAAAGCCTGTTCTTAGTTATTTTTCAGTGCCCAAAATATTCTAGAAAAACAGTTTAACCAAGCAGGTACCAGGAACCATCTAGAACAACAAGAGCCAACTGAGTCCATTGGCTGCCAATATTATGAAAGCAGTGCTTTGCTTTCTAAAGCCTTTCTAAATCCTCCTGACAGGAAAGCACGATCAAATTGATGATCAAAGAGTCTAGTCCATCAATCAAGATATTACAAAATGCCCAGGCTATGAGCTATATCCATTTATTCAAAAATATAAAGATATTTCAAAATTCCAGTAATATATGCAACATTCTTGTCACTAAAGTTGGGATCAAATATCGACAAATTCAGATGAAATGGCTTTTCTTTAAGAAAATATGTTAGATCATATAGGTTACACACTCTTAAAAATATAGCTGCTTTTAAAGGTTCTTCAAGCAATGCCAAGAACCATTTTTGGTTCCACAAAGAACCATTCAGTCAAAGGTTCTTTAAAGAACCATTTCATTCTTATCTTTTTATAATCTGAAGAACCTTCTTTCGCCACAAAGAACCTTTTGTGAAACCGAAAGTTTCTTCAGATGTTTAAGGTTCTTTATGGAACCATTTAGACGAAAAACATTCTTCTATGGCATTGTGAAGCACCTTTATTTTTAAGTGTGTAGGTAGATTTTTTGTTTTTAAGGTTGTTCCCTGACATCTTAAAATGTACATATTGGCAGATAAACTGGTTGTAAGGCTCTTGAAAGTATGTAAATCACAACCTACTGCATGTTATGTCCTGAAAAAGAACAAATAGACATAGGTATGTTCACACAAAACCCTAATCAATCAAATAGACTTGCATTAACTTCATCTGACAAACCTAGGCTTGTTTAGTACCTTCCACAGACTTACAGTATTAATGCCTGATATAAAATGAAAAAAACATTGTCTTAGTATTTGCTCCATTACAGCATAAAACATCCAGTATCATATACATTGAAGTCATTTATAACTGCGTTTAGAAGCTAGCTCTTGTCAGCTATAAGATGTACCTTTTCTGAAGACATGGTTATTGAGATGACATCGGTTCGATTGTAAAAGTCCAGGCAAGAGAGCAGAAGAAGCTGTCATGTGTGTTTACATGAGAGTGTGCTGAGGGCATCAGTGTGGCTGATTATGAAAGCTAGTTTAGTCCAGAGAACTTGATAATAGGATTCAGTGTAATGACCATCTGCCTTAGGAGCAACCAAAACAACTCCAGAGAAACGTACCGATGTGTACTGACACAATAAACATGACTGCAGAATGAGTTTCTTCCATTACACTTCAAGATCAATGGTACAAAGCTGTCACTGGGGCAGTACACTTTCAAAAGGTACACCTTAGTACTTTATTTACCACTAAAGGGTGCATATTAGTGCCTCAAAGTACCTAAAGTGTACACATCAGTTTAGCTGTTTCAATGTTTTTTTTTTCTCCTTTTTGGCGATAGAGGCTAAATGTAAATAACTAGATGCTATTTACACTAAGTAAAAATAGCAGGAGTTTTTGCTATTTATACTACTTAATAATAGTGGCAATTGTCTGCACCTCAGTGTTGTAGTACTTTATAAAACAGTATGCAATAATAATTTTAATTCAAATGATTAAATGGATGCCACCTTATTGGGCCCTCCCGATACCTACCAACTTTTCCATTATTTCCTTCATTTTTATTGAAAATAAATGGCTTTCCGATGTGACATGAAATTTAAAAAGGAAAAAAAAAAAAGATGGCAAAAGGCAAATTTGAACTTGGGTTGATCGTACCATCTGTGCCACAAGAGCCTATATTTGACAATTGTTTTTTGCAGTGTTGACTAGCTTAATCACACGTTGTGGACTTGGAGTTAGTGTAAAATAGCCTCTGCCAACAAGTCAGGCTATTTCCACTTAGTGTTGACACAGCAGTTTCTGAATTTGTTGATTCAATTTAACATTTTAAGTTTTCACTGTCTCAACTGGTTTGTAAATTGACGGAACTAGAGAATTTGCCCCCTCAACTTGAAAAAACGTGTTGAATCAATTCAATAAAAATATTACGTTGTCAACATCACTTATCGCAAGAACTTGTGAAGACTGTTGCCAACAGAAGATGTAATGAGCTTTTCCATAAATTTTGGAAATGTTCCTAGTCTATAAATCTAAAGTCTAAAAAACTAAGTAAAGTGAAACAGGAATAATATCTTGTACTGACAAATGTTTAGTACCATTGTTGTGATTGGCGTGCTGAATGTTAAAGTCTGTGTGTGACTCAAGCATATTACCGCAAACTTTAAACATCAATATAATGATTGAATTAGAAAACAGATCACTTTCTAAAAGCAATTTGCTTATTATTTTTCTTGCTTTGAAATCAAATGACTCTGATTTAATGATGCATTGCTGCATTGATAGAAAGAAAGCTATAATAAAACAAACAAAGTTCCAAGTGCCCAGCCAAAGGGAACACTAATCACTATGATGGTAAAATTTTTTTAATCAACATCAATTTATGAAGTCAGCTTATGTGATGTTCTCTCAAATATTTCAGTTGTATTGAAAGTTCAACATTCAAGATAAAGTGAAAGAATGGAGGAAATGAGTGAAAAGTCTATTAATAATTGTCCCAACACAAAAACGTGTCTTTTCTTCTTTTTCTGTTCACTGGTTTATTAACGTTGTTGGTTCCTTTGTGGCTACTTGAATATTTTAAGTCAGCGTTACTCGAATCAGTAAGTAAATTGTTTTACTTGCCTTGAAAGTAGCTGTAACTTAATAAAACCTAGTAAGTATAACAACTGAGAATGAGAAGTGGTTCTCAAACAGTTTACCTGGATAAATAAAGGTTAAATAAAAAAATAAAATATATAGTTAGTTAACTATTGCATTTTAATGTGTAAAATTAGGTACACTCTAAACCCGGATGAGTTGAATTTACTTAAAATACATGAGGAAACTGGTTGCCCTAAAAAAATTTAAGTAATGTGAACTTTAAAAAAATCAGATATTTACCTAAAATGTTTAGTCATATTAATTACAAAGTTGAGTTCATTTAACTTAAAATGTTTTGTAATATCAATTTGCAGTTAGTATAGCTACTCACTGACTCCCAGAGTGCATTGTGGCATGAATAAATTATGCATTTGCTTTGTTTTACTGTTGTTGTTTTAATTTGCCAATTTTATTTGTTGTCTTGTGTCAGTAGCACAACAACAAAGAGCAAATAAAATGGTTGTTGTTACAATTAATAAAAATAAACAAATGTGAATTGTTATCATTGTTGTGATTCGCGTGCTGAATGTTAAAGTCTGTGTGTGACTCGAGCATATTATCACAAATAATAAAGGACTGTATCAACCCAATTAAAAGTTGCTCAAGGTGTTTATAAAGAATATTAAGTAAACTGGTATATTTAAAGTCTGCTAAATTGGAACAATTTGTATAATGCCCTTTAATTGTGTGAAAGTGGTACTGAATTCCAACTAAAGTATATCTGATTGTGCTTAAAGACTGATATTATTCAAAAGATCATAAAATCCTCATTAATAGTGACATTAAAACATATTTTAGGCTTAATATTAAGAAATGTGCATTGTGCACAAGTAGTACTCCAAAGAAAGTTTAATTACTATTTTTATATCAGGAAGTCTCAAGTGATAAATCAGTAAATATGTTAATAGACTATACTTAGTATAAAATTAATGCATTTTAAATCTATTACTTTTTAGGGTTCTCAGACTTTTAGACCTACATTAAAGCAGGCTTGCACTTGAATGGAGACAGACCGAAACATGCACAAACTTTCACAAACACACTGTAACATTGATGCATAACTCACCTGTACTGACCTTTCAGAGTCATTGTTAGGAAGGCTAAGACATAAATCAGCATTATTAGCAAAGCAGATGCATTTATAACAGTTTTTATAATAAATCAGAAGGATTTACTCACCTGTCTTCTGTCCAAACCTCCTTCAAGATCTCTTTCTGCAGAGGCATCAAGTGAAAATCTCTGAAAATCTGAAGATTGCAAAACCTCCAAATTCGTCTCAAATAAAATCTTCAAAGCTCAGTAAATCAGTTGGCTCCCAAAAATAATCTCAGTGGACATTAACGCATGCATTAAAAATATTACAACTGATAATCATTAGGCCTAACTATTTAGCTTTCTTTCATTTCTGTGGCCATGCGTTGCCAGTGTCTTTTGCACTTGCAAACATACACGTTGGGGTTTGCTGGTGGTCTTAAAAGGCCAATAAGATGAGAGTGCCGTTTCCCAGCATGTATTTAGCTTTAGTGTGCCATCTGTCAATGGGAGACAAACCATTACAAAACCAGTCACCGGAGGTTTAATAGGATTGCCATCAGAATTAAAGGGGAGCCACGTGTCTCTGTGGGGGATTTGCTACATAAAGTAAGTTCACACATAGGTACTAAACATTAAAATAATGCTGTATTAAAACAAAAGAAGAAAGAAACATATGTAGCAAAATACATTACCACTTATTCCATAAAAGGCAGTGATTTATGTCACACGAGAGTTATTTTTATTATTTACTATATAATTTAATTTATAATTGTTTACACTATTTTAGGAGTCAATATGTTGTACATATGAAGTGTGCACATTTTAGTAATTGTAAATATTTGAAATAGTGTCAAGAAATGCTGCTAATAAACTGCAAAAAAAGATGATGTGTGCTGTACAAAAAAAATATTTCAGTTTTTTTCTACATCAACATTTTACATTTAATTTGACCTGTTATTTGCTGTTTCTTTATAATTAAAAAAACAATGTTTTTTTAGTCATATAAAATAGTATGTGCGTCAAAGACGAAAAAGGGTTTAAGCATAAAAACAAAGTGTAATACTGCTTTGAATTGTTGTTGGTTTTCAAAAAAAAAAAAAAAAAAAAACATTTAAAAGTTTTCTGTTTCATTTAATTGCATTTTTGTTTTTCTGAGCAAAAAATAAAGATCATACATTTTCCCCTAATTTACAGAAGACTAAAATGTCATTCAGTGTAACAATCTTGTCAGGCATATTTACAACAAAAATCAATTTATGACATATTAAAAGACAAATTACTTTCGCCCCAAATACTAATTAGTTGTAATTCTATGTTTTTAAACTTTGCCACTATCCTAGGTTTTTCCCATTTGTCAGTAAGAATTTTTTATTTATTTAAAACACAATAATGTAATATGCTCCCTTATTCTTTTTTATATTTTAATATGCACAAGTCAGAATAAGCATGTTGTTTGATTTTTTACATAAATATTGTGTTACACTCAATGACAATGTAACATTATTTCAACCAAATTTTGACATTTTATTCTCCAAAAACTTATTTGAAACCTTAAAAGTAGACACTACATGTAATGTGCGTTCAAGGGACATAAAATCACTTTTGTCAAATTCTTTTGACGTGGACATCTTAACATCTTATGTATATAGAAAAATAAATGTAATTATATTATTTTATGGAGAATGAGTTGTGGTTTGGGGTTTGTTATCATATATCTTATTTTTACTCATTTCAACGTTGTATATTGATCATTTCATATTTAAAACAATTATTTCACATTCACTTTAATTCTGCTGCATTAAACACAAATTTACTTGTGTACAGTAAAAGGTTTTTATAATTATATTATTTTATCTAATTCAACAATTATTAAAACGTTTGATTTTATTTTATTTCAGTTTGTAGTTACCAACATGTGCCACAAGAGGGAGGAGTATTGCAGCGTTTGTTGTAGCAAAGTTCATTCAAGCTATATACACAACAATATAGCACAAACTGAAACACTTTTCTGTCACTGGCCAGCATAATGCATGCATTATAAAACTATGTATGCTAATTAATACAGTGCACTTACTCTGTAAAACTTTTTTCTCATTTTACATTGGCCACACAATAAATTAACCCAACTTTTCAATAACATGCAATGTTTTAATGTATGCATGCCCTTTGAGGGCCTCCCGTGCATCAACAGCTCCATCTAAAGAGTGGACTAATTGAACCTCTCTATTTCCTGTCCCTATACTCTCAAGTATGTGGGCTCGCTGCCAAGTGTTGAAAACAGCGACTGCATCTTTAACCTGTAGCTTTAATTACGAGCCTGAAGTAGGGTGTTAGAGTTCAGTGGCCTGGCGTACATCTCCTCCTGACCCGAGGGGTCCAGCTCTGTCCTCTATACCCCTCTCCCCTGCCTGATTATGGCAGTCTAGACTAATGGATCTCCTGGCAGGCCTGTTCTCTCTGACAGCCTTTCCAACAACTGGCATCACGCCCAAGAGAAGCTAGTGAATTGACCCACTGTGGCGAAGCTCCTCGGGCCTTAAAGGGACAGTGTCACGCTGCAACCTGCCTCTGAACGAGGCTGAGTTCCTGTGTGTTTTTTGTGTTTTCACAGGGAAAAATATAGGGTGAAAACAGGTTCGTCAGGACATTTTTTCAAGTCATTTCAATGGCAAAACACGTCCCAGTTTACCTGAATTCACCCCTGCCTCGTTGCAGATGAAGAAATGCCATGAAGAAAAACAAATTCACAATAGTTTCTGTTTGGAGAGCTTAATGGAGCTTTTTATTGTCCATTTTTGCTTAGTAACATGCTAACAGCAAAATGAGGCAGTTGGCTTTTGGAACAGGGCCCGAGACTGATGTCTTTGTCGGTGTAAAGTGTTGGCATGAATGCCATGTCCAGGGTAATGCACACCCTGCCAGATTTTCAGGGTACAGGACGCTCCGCATCCGAGGAAATCAAACAAAGGTAAAAGAGAAACTACAGCTAACCTGATACCGTCCTTAGGGACTGAAGTACAGGGCAGGATATGCTTTATTTTGCACACACACACACACACACACACACACACACACACACACACACACACACACACACACACACACACATACACACACACACACACAAATACACAAAAGGGAGGGTGTTAAACAAAGAGGAGAGCGAGCGATATAATGAAAAGGAACAAAAGGCACACGGGAGGTGTTCTCCTTTCTAATAAAAGGCTGTCAGATGATTTGTCATGAGTTACAGTACAACAGCCTCTCCACGCTTGAAATATGGCATATTCTGTCACGCTGACGTCCTCACAGAGAGCAGATGGAGGGCAGTGTGAACAAGTGCACATTTCTCCCTCGGGGCGTTCTCAAATGCTCCTGCCCTCTCACTGTATCCACGCACACGTGTGTTGTGTGTCCACAAATACAGTCACTTTGTGGTGCTATTGTTTCTAACATCTGAACTGACTCGCTTTATATTTCCCCTTGTGAAAAAGACACTTTAGTAACTTTTAAAAAGAGTACTTAAAGGAGAAGTTCAATTCCAGAATAAACTCATGTACTCACCCCCTTTGTCATCCAAGATCTTTCTTTCTTCAGTCGTAAAGAAATTATGTTTTTTGAAATTTTTCTCCATATAGTGGACTTCTATGGTGCTCTTGTAGTTTTAATGCAGCTTTACAGGGCTCTAAACAATCCCAGCCGAGGAAGAAAGGTCTTATATAGCGAAACAATTGTGAAACAATTGTTGATTTTTTTTTTAGAGTAGTCAATGCGCAGCTTGTATAGCAGAATAGATTTACTGTCCTCTGAAAATACCTAGCTTCAAAAAAAAAAAAAAAAAAAAAAACAGATGCATGAGTGTTGCCAGCATTGCTTTAAAGGTTGCAGAAGTAGAAGGTCAGCTTGTCAGTGCTCAGGCCATACGCCGCACACTGTAACAAGTCAGTTTGCATAGGCGTCATCCCAGAAGGAAGCCTCATCTGAAACTGGCTCACAAGAAAACCTGCAAACAGTTTGCTGAAGACAACCTGTCCAAGAGCATGGATTACTGGAACCGTGTCCTTTGGTTTGATGAGACTATAAGATAAACTTGTTTGGCTCAGATGGTGTCCAGCATGTGTGCCGATGCCCTGGTGAGGAGTACCAAGAAAATTGCGTCTTGCCTACAGTCAAGCATGGTGGTGGTAGCATCATGGTCTGGGGCTGCATGAGTGCTGCTGGTACTGGGGAGCTGCAGTTCATTGAGGGAAACATGGATTTCATTATGTACTGTACATTCTGAAGCAGAACATGATGCTATCTCCCTCCAGGAACTATAATGTAAATAATAAATAATAATAGGCCGAGAACTGAACCCTGTGGAACACCTTGTTTGAGTAATGCTTTGCTGATGATACAAAATGATTTAAAACTAGGCCTCAGAATTGTGAGATTTTGAGAACTCTTTTCACCACAGAATCTTCTCTCCAATGTCATGACGATAAAAAGTAGCAAAAATGAAGTAAATATCACTAATGGATAAACCGTACCTGTGGGAACTTATTCACAAGATGCAAATACGTACCGCCATGGGCGACATTTGACTCTTGAGTCAGGGGGGGCAAGAAAAAAAAATCATATGTAAGCATTAAAACAGTGCCCTACGGTATTGCAGCACATCAAAGCAGTCAATTAAAGCGCTGCACTTCAGCCCGGGCCAATGGGCCCTGACTTTTTTTTTTACACCCCAGGGCTACGGCTTCGGGCCAATTTTCACGTCATAGTTCAGACCCGGCCGGCATCGGGCCTGTTTTAGGCTTCTCCTTATTTTCATAATTTAGACATCCATCAATTATGGTGAAGAAAATAAATGCCGCGCTGGTGGAAACAACACGAAACTTCACTTTCGCTTTCACTTTTGAGACCGACTCAGACACCGTTTAGTGTGCTTTAGTGCAGCTGAATCCGCGTTCAAGCGCACACAATAGGCTAAAACTCGCCCCAAGCACCGGCAAAAATAAATAACAATGAATGTGTCGAGGAAAGAGTAAGGACATAAATGAATTATTTATTAATTAATTTGTGTATTCTGAGTCAGTGTCGCAAAGATCCTGACTCGCAATCTCCTTTTTGGACGCGCCTTTAGAGAGAAATTCATCTTTACGGATTACATGAAAGAGTTTGTGCTTTTGATTTGTTTTATTTCGTTAAGTAATAATTTAAAGCTTTCTATAAATGTATTTATTATGTCTGTGAGGCATGCATTTCGCTTCATTTTGTTAAGCACTCCTGTTCAAGAACCAGACGGCAGAAAGCACATAATTTTTGTTTTCTTTATTTTATAAAAATGCTGTAACGTTTTTTTCGATGTATTACTCATACGTTGTGAGCAAAAATGACGTATAATTTTAAATTGCTTCCAATGAAAAAAATGCAAGTGATTGCGCTGGTGCCTCGATGTCCTGCAAGCTTTAGCTTCCACTTTCTGCACAAACTATGCGCATATAGCGCACATTTATCTGTAATGTTTAAACTACCATTGTTTTATACTTGAACTGTTTTATATCTATAGATTTCATTTTAGGCAAGTCGTGATGATTTGAGAAGGCAAACTGATCAAACAGACTATCAGTCTTCCGCTGGGCGCTGTTCGGTAAATATATATATATATATATATATATATATATATATATATATATATATATATATATATATATATTTAACGAATAAAAAATGCTCCAAACGTTTTTCTAAATTAGCTAAATAAAAAACGAAACTAAATATAGACATTTTGCCATTACATACAAAACTGAACTATTTTATAGCTGAAACAGTAAGTTGTTTTGGGAGAAGGGGAAAAAATATTTTTATCCCGTCTATTGCTTCACCGTTATTTCGAGAATAAACCCAGCGTAAATATGGAAATGTCACTCCCAAAACATATCAGCTTGCATGTGCCGAAAAACGAAAGTTTCATACAAATTCTAAATGGATTATAGCCTGGAAAGTGCAAAGCACGCTCCCCTTATTATCACTAAAAGTTCATAGAGATCTCACAAAATTCCGTTATAATTAATAAAGCTCTCTAAACTACACAATTAATATTTTATTTACATCGCGTCTACACTCATAAGATGATTCACGAGCGCACAAAACGGCACTTAATAAAAACCGATCAGGCGCTTTCAGCAGTGAGTGAATTCTGACAAGTGTTTCTAATTGTTCGGAAACAACAGATATGTCTGTGATTGGCTACATTGCTCAACGCTGCAAAAACACGTTGGATAGTTTGCCAGAACTTCAATTGCTTTGCTTTCGTTTGAGGGTTATATAGCACCGTCTAGTTCCCAAGTACAACCGAGCCTAACGCCGGTTTCACACTCCACGCGTAAGCAGGACGTAAGCAGCGCGTGCACAGCGCGTAAGCAGAGCAGAAGCAGCGCGCATCCATTGGGCTTTCACACTGGCAGTGTTTGTTGCGCGCAGCTGAACCGCAGCTTCTGTACTGCAAATATAGACGAGTATCGTTCATTCGGTCCCGCATTTCATGTGTTCTCCGACAACTGTCTGTCATGTGCATTGAATTGTGATATGGTTGTATGTTTTAGATTTAAGTAGAAAATGAGAAACGCAAAAATATTGAATATATTTTTAGACAAAGATCTGAAAGGTCTTAATGATTACCAGTTTGGTTTAAGATAATTAAAGCAACAGTTTTTCAATAACGAAAAGAATATGTAAAAGTATGATATTTGGGGTACTAATCGCCCCGGCTGTTGGGGCTAAAGGCACAATAATTTACAAGATAATAATAGATGACTGACTTTTACATTTGTTGACTCGTATGCTATATATCAAATTTTTTATGGTGGTTGTCCAACTTTGAGATAATGAAACCATCATATTTAAAAACATGATAAGACATATCATATAAAAAATATAATTTGTTGTTACTACTGTAAATCTATATAAAATTATTATAGGATCTCCTTCAATACTTTCAGAATCTTCACTTTTAAAAATAATTTTGTTTCTGTATTTTAAAATGTTTTATATTAACATTTTAACGGCAGTAGTATACATTTATTTATTCTTGTATATATCAAAACAAGCAGAAAATAGTACAATATTTGCTAAAGTGATTGTTTTGAACAAGTAGGCTAACTAGACATTATTTTGAAAAAATAAATAAAATAAAAACATTATTTTTACTCGTGAGCCTTTTAAACCGTGGTTGTGTTACATGTGATACATGATTTTATGGTGAAATTGATATTTTTCGTGTTAATCAGGCCAGTTTTGATCAAGATCGATGCACTGTGGCTTTAACCCAGCGTAAGCGGCGCAGCAAAAATAGACTCGGCGCCAAAACGATCGCAGCACTGACGCTTCTGCTCTGCTCCTGCTACGCGCTGCCGCGCCGTCCCTGCGTGCGGTGTGAATGCTCTAATCTGGCGCCGAAAAAAATACGCGCTGCTTACGCCCTGCTTACGCGTGCAGTGTGAAACCGGCATAAAGCTTGGCTAAAGCAGTTGCAGCGGGCCATAGAGGATTCCATGACTAACCACAGGGGGGGCAAATGCCCCCCCTTGCCCCCCCCTAATGTCGCCCATGCGTACCGCCATGTATGCTTCATGACATATTGATGTGAAATATCCACTGAGTGGCACTAAAAGAGTGTTCACTTTTTCCCCAGAACAGATGAACGTACATATGGTATGTTTTATGTGATGTTGGTTATGAATGTGTCAGCTCAGTTCTGAATTTAAATGTCAATTAAGTGGCACTAATGCTTATTTTAAAACGTCTAATGCTCCGTGACGTTTTAAAATAACTATAAATCATTCATAAGACTACTTTGAGTTTGAATGGGTACAAATGAAATTCTTAATTAAATGCAAAATATTTAATTAAATGACTAATTTTACGGTTTTATTTGACAGTTTTATTTGACATGTACACACATTTGTTCTGCTCATGTTTTATTAATATTTGCCGAACAGAATTGTTTATTTGAGAAATTTCCCATTTGTGTGTAAACCCATTTAGTAAAACCATTCTTATGTTCATTGTGCGTTTAATTGCAAACAGTTAACCGTTTTTCTATTCATGTTTCATGAATGAGATCCATTGGTGTGTTTGCGATCAAGTTGTGTAAATTTATTTTCCATTTGTCAGTTGTCTGTATGAAACAATCTCACAGTGCAGGTCTTTGAGTGGATATATTTGTGATGCCCTTTGTGGTTCAGAAATGTACCGTGGGTTACTTATTAACTAAAGATATTTATAGTTGGGTCGCACTGTACAGCTCTGAACCTAACTGAATAAACACACCTGTTTCTCTAATGCAAATGTCCACATAAAAATAAACTGCATATGCAAGTAATTTTTGTAATGTTTCCTTAGTCAAACAATACAACACTGGGCCCTTATTCTGCT
>NC_133378.1:9403275-9438782 GCF_049309525.1 Garra rufa
TGTACTTTTGTTTTCACAAAAGGCCAATTATGAGCACGTTGTCTCTGGAGAGCGCAGAAGTGCTGAATGGTTTAAATACTAGCCAAACTTGAAAAGAAATGCAAATTATAAACTTTAGTGACGATGCATGTAAACTGTGACAGTTCCTGTTTCAAACGTGCAGTGTGCAGCTTGCTTATAGTGCAGACGCGATGTGCACATTAATGCAATTAACACATAAGTATACGGAGATAAAGAGATACAACAACGCAGGTATCGATAACAGTATTGCTTGTCCTAAAGCTTATCAGTAGTCCAGTATTAAACCAATTACAAAAATGTCCGGTTATCGATTCCCATCAGAAGAAATCGCGTTCGGCGGGGGCTCCCTGGATCACGGGGCCCCACGCAATTGCGTGGGTTGCGTGGTGCCTAAACAAGCTACTGTGCTAAGCTATGCCAAAAGTGATATCGCCAGAACAGGAGAACAGCTGAATGGATTTAAAAAATAAACATTAGTCTACATTTTGCATTATTTTAAATGAAAAAAATATATATACATATTTTTGAATGATAACATTGTTGTCTTGTCATCCTTGAAAACAAACTGTGTAGGTCATGTCAGTCTATATATAGATATATTGAAAATGCAATTTCTACTTAAAATATGTCTGTGTTTTGTCAGATGTTTTGTTTAATAAAAAAACAACTAGTCCTCCCAACAGGTTGGTTACATTTCCATTGCAATGTTGAGTGACCAAAATTCAATGTCAATTCAATTAATGTCCAATACTGATGTCAGCTGACGCTGATATTTTGTTGTTTTTAGGTTGTGTTTGTTAAGTCAATGTCAAATTGATGTCAAAGTGATACTGACCTCAACCCGATTTTCATTCTTAACCAAAATGCAACATCTGTCCGACATTGGGGTCCAACATCAACCTTACATTATATTGGTGTCTGGTGTCTGCTGGCCTGGGCTACTGCATTATGTACAACTCTGCAGTGATAGCATGTAGAAAATATGTTTACGTTTTCAGCAGTGGCGGACTGGCCGTCTGGACGTTCTGGAGAATGCCAGAACGGCCGCTGCAGCATGACGGCCGTCGGCCTCTGTGCAGCCATCACGTTTTTTTTTTCTTGCTTATAATTTACTGTTGTTCCATGTCAAGACCGATAGGTGGCAACAACGCGCCTACAAGCCCATATATGCGCAAGCTCACTCGTCAATGCTTGTCACTCAACCGTTTACAACAAGTGCAGATGGGAGAAAGAACTTGGATACTGCAGGTGTTGGTAATACGAAAAAAGGAAAGAAAAAGGGTGGGGCTGAGAAGGTGAGGGAAAAAAAAAACACACGATATAAACATGCCGCAGCATTAACATGAAGGCAGAAGAAATATTTAATAAGTAATTAAACCGTTTTTGTGCACACTACAAAAACTCCATCTAATCAAGTCAAAAAATCTTGTTTCCAGCCAGAAAGTATTTTTAACCTTGTTACTTATATACTAAGCAAGAGTAGAAGGTGTTAGATTATTAATCTTATATTGAGTATATATGCCTTATTTTTTTTCGAATTCTTACCAAGTGTGATTTGTCTTGTTTCATTGGCAGATTATTTCACTTAATTTAAGAAGTTTTCGACTAAAATCAAGTATTTTAAGGGTTAGGTTAGTCAAAAGCTTCTTAAATTAAGTGAAATAATCTGCCAATGTAATAAGACAAATCGCATTTGCTAAGAATTCTCTAAATAAGACAAATATACTCAAAATAAGATTAATAATATAACATCTTCTGCTCTTGCTTAGTAGCCTATATAAGTCTCAAAAAAAGGTCAAAAATACTTTTTAGCTGGAAACAAGATTTTTTGACTCGGTTAGATGAACAGTTTTTGCAGTTTTTTTTTTTTTTTTTTTTTTTTTTTTTGCACAAATTAAAAGATAAGTAAGTAATAAATATAGTTTTAAGATTGCATGGAATAGATGATGTAATACATAAACCCCGTTTTTTTTACCTGCATATTTTTCAGCAGAGAGACATTAAAAGAGTGCTGTTTATTTCTGTGAGTATTCTATACTATGCTTTTAACACATCTTTAGTCAACATCAGAGATAATGCTATAATTTGGAAGGTAAAACATCATGGGTTAAGATTTAAGTATTTTGAGACCCGTCTGTTGCTGATTAGTTTTCACACACATATGTTGTTGTGGGCTGAGCCACACAAAGTCCAGGGCTGTTTTTTAGTCCCAGTCCGCCACTGGTTTTCAGTATTATAGATTTGTGTGTGTGTGTGTGTGTGTGTGTGTGTGTGTGTGTGTGTGTGTGTGCGTGCGTGCGTGCGTGTGTGTGTGTGTGTGTACCTGCCTGGTATTCATCACGTTGTGGGGACCAAATGTATCCCCACAAGGATAGGAATACCAGTAGATTTTGACCTTGTGGGGACATTTCTCAGGTCCCCATGAGGAAACAGGCTTATAAATCATGCACAATGAGTTTTTTTGATGAAGTAAAAGTATGCACAATCTCCTGTGAGGGCTAGGTTTAGGTGTGGGGTAGGTGTAGGGCAATAGAAAGTACGGTTTGTACAGTATAAAAACCATTACGTCTATGGAATGTCCCCATAAAACATGTAAACCCAACGTGTGTGTGTGTGTGTGTGTGTGTGTGTGTGTGTGTGTGTGTGTGTGTGTGTGTGTGTGTGTGGTATTGAAGCCATTTTCTGCCACTAAATAAAAAAAAATCCAAAAAGGTTATTGAGGCTTGTTATCTCACAATTCTGACTTTTTTTTCTCAGAATTGCATGATACAAACTTGCATTTCTGACTTTTTTTCTCAGAATTTTGAGAAATAAACTAACAATTGCAAGTTATAAAGTCAGAATAGTGAGATATAAACTCGCAATTTTGTGGAAATAAAGTCTGAATTGCATGATATAAACGAACAGTTGCGAGTTATAAAGTTAGAATTGCATGATATAAACTTGCAATTCTGTGAACATAGTCTTTTTTGTCTCCTCAGAACTAGACTTTATAACTCGCAATTCTGACTTTATATCTAGCAATTCTGACTTTATAACTTGCAATTGTGCGTATATATCTCACAGTTCTGTGAAAAAAAGTCAGAATTGCCAGATGTAAACTCACAATTGCGGAAAAAAAAGTCAGAATTGTGAGATAAAAAGTTGCAGTTACCTTTTTATTTTTATTTTTATTCAGCGGGCTTCCATAGTATGTGGGAGGGGGTGCATATTTTTTGGTCTTTAACAGAGTATTAAACTTTCTTTCATCAAGAGACAAAATGTTTGACTGACAAAAACTGTTAATATGAACAAAGCTTACAGTTTTTTTTTGTTGTTGTTGTTGTTGTTGTTGTTGTTTTTTTTTTTTTTTTTGCCTGATAAATACACAAACACAGCACTGCCCCCTGTTGTCCGAAGGGACGCAAACCGTTTTTTTTTTTTTTTTAAATGAGCATGATGCAGTTATGAACAGTGACCAGCAGATGGAGGGAGAGATGTCCTGATAATAGAGAATAAACATCCTCATCAGCTTAATGAGACACCTGCTGAGGCTGGTAAGGTAAATGAAGGGAGAAAGGAGAAATAGAGGAACAAAAAGAGGTTTGGGAGGTGGCTCTCTTTCCATTTTAATTAAATGCCAACTACAGTTATTTTGTCAAACATGTTAGTAGAACAGTGGTATACCTACAGCTAATATTCCTTGACATTTTGAGCGACAAAGATTAACAATATTTCAGAAAAAAATCAAGTATTTGATTGAAGTATTTGAAGTTCTCTAATTTTGATCTCTGGTATATAATGCCTGAAATGATATGACCTCTGTGCATATCTTAATTTTTTGTTTAGTTTATCAGATTGCTTTGAAAATTGCCTGAAAGGTGTCAGACATTGCATCTATCAGCATTTTAGGTAGGCAAGTTTTCTGTACTTATTGTTTTCCATTTATAACATCTTATATGTGACCCTTGTAACCCTACATTGTATTGGTCAAAATTATAGATTTTTTTAATCCCAAAAATTATTAGGATATTAAGTACAGATCATGTACCATGAAGATATTTTGTAACTTTTCTACTGTAAATATATCAAAACTTAAATTTTAATTAGTAATATGCATTGCTAACAACTTCATTTGGACAATTTAAAGGTGATTTTCTCAGTATTTAGATTTTTTTGCACCCTCAGATTCCAGATTTTCAAATAGTTGTATCTTGGCCAAATAGTGTCCTATCCTAACAAACATATATCAGTGGAAAGCTTATTTATTCAACTTTCAGATGATGAATAAATCTCAATTTTCACTGAGATTGCAAAATAGTGGGCTGCTCTAAGGTGACTGAAACCCAAAGGGGTGAGCATTTCAACCAGTGCGAGAGACGTTATTGTTCCAAATCTGCATATTATGGCTTTACAGTGACAAATTAATTCAAGTCCCACCAAAAAGGCTGGTCCTTGTAAGGCAGAATAATACAGAGACTCACAATGGGGAATTTCACAGCTGGAATTTCTTGCTAGTTCACTGCTGAACAGGATAAGAATCTGCATGTTTAAGAGAAGTCAAACTAAAAGCACATACTTTAAATAGATTTTTAAATAGTTGTATCTCAACTGAATATTGTCCTATCCTAACAAACATATAAATCTCAATTTCCAAAAAAGTATCCTTATGACTGGTCTTGTGGTCCAGGGTCACATTCATATTAATCATAGACTACAGAATGGCCAAACTGCCTTTGACAACAATTTGTGAGCTACAGTAAGTCTATTTTGGAAACCATCTCTAACCACCATATTTTCTCTCTTTGCACTGCAAGTCAATAGGGTAAACAAAAATGTTACTAATAGTTATTGCCTTACTTACCCAGTTGATTGATTACTATAATAACTGCAAACATTTTTTGTATTACAAGTTTTCTAAAATGTTAGGTTTAAATATGCAAATAAGGCATTATTTAATGAAATATGCACTAATTTGCATACATTTCTAATACAAAAATCTAAACATGAAGATGAAGTCAGTTTCAAAATTCTTGTTTAAGTTTTTTTTTTTGACATATTAGAGTCAAAACTTTTTACAGAGGGAATTTTGTGTATTTCATTTTGTCATGCCATAATTCAGAAAAAAAAATGAAAAAAAAAAAAACAGGAAACACTGCATTTTTTTGTGGGGTGGGGAGTGGGGGGGGACATAAAATGTTGTATAAAATCAAGCAAATTATATATGAACAAATTCCTTCAGGATATAGACATAAATAAAAATGTAAAGTTTGCTGTGTGTAAGTGTTACTGAAGTTGAGATTTATGGCTCAGTGTAGGAAAAAAAACTCATTTTGAGAAAACAGCCTTTAAAAATATACATTGAAATTGAAATCTATTGACACAAAGTGCTATAAAAGAAACACTTAACACTGTTTTTTGGATGTTTTCTTTCCACTAGTCTAAAAAAAAAAACACTTTAAGAAAAACCAAAAAGCCCAAAATCTCAAAAAAGCAAAAACAGTGTTTTTGCCTGCAGTGTTCCCTTCCGGAGGGAACTCTACGCTGCGTCCTGGTGGACACTATGGGAACTGCCTTCAGCGTGACCGGCTCTGAAGCTCTTATAGAACAACGACAATGAACTTTGACATTGGCCGGCGCCAGCCTATGACGTCATCACAAGGCGCCTACCAGTATAAAGGGGCGCTTGTGAATACATCAACCATCTTTTTGTCCTTCAGACTGACCTTGTTCTAAGCGTGAGTAGAATGATGATTCCTAGAGTAAACAGTTCAGGAAGTGTGCGGAATCCGTGTCAGAGAAATCTGACACCAGATGACGTGCACAACCTATTTGTTATGTGTTTGGGTGAAGAGCACGCGCGCTCTGTTCTTGAGAGTGCAGAGCGCGTTCATTGTGAGAGTTTCTCTCTAAGGAAACTCCGCTTTCATTGCCCCTTTTCCCGTGGGAATTGGGACATTTATCTGCCCTGCGCGGCTCGGGTCTCGTTGCAGCCGAGGCTGCACGGAGAACGAGCCCGCGGCGGTTACAGATGAAGCGCGTTCACGAGTTGAGAGACGTGTAATCTCTCACGCTCGTCAGCCGCGAACGAGGGCAAGCTGCGGGCGAAGGATTGTTCTCTAATTGTTCTCTGACATCCTTTGATACAGCAGCAAGTGCTCTACTGGTTTTAAGCCAGGTGAGCAGGATGTGGCTGTTATGGGCGAAAAAGTTATTTTCTGAGCTCTCACAGCCTGCCTGCCCCACGTATGATGAGCTGTTGTCTGTTATGAACCGCGCTGCGGTCTGCTTTGATCTGCGTTCAAAGCACGTGCAGGGGGAGGTTGCTCATAGCAGTTTATATGGGCAATTTCTCCCTGGCCATAACAGACCAGTCCCCATGTGCATCCCATTCCTTCCTGATCTATATAAATAGATCGGGAGGGCATGGGATAAACCATATTCAGCCCGCTCTCATCTATATCAGCATGTTAATTATGCTGGTGCAGAGTGAGTGCGTGAGTATGGCAGGCCGTCGATGGCATCGCCTAAAAAAAGGGGGAGGGGTAGGTCTCAGAGGAGACGTGATGCGTGGTATAGGAGAGGGGATCGTAGGGAAAACGATCCTCTCCCTTCCCTCACTATCGTTCGGCCGCCTGCCCTTTTTTCCCCCATAACACTCTGGGGCTGGGCCGATGTTAGATTGATAAACTCAATCTGTTGGCCCGGTACATGAACTGACATATATGTGGGTGTGTATATATGTATATGTATGTATTGTTTGTCTACCAGCTCCGCTTGGGTGAGACTTTAGTATTTGAGCTCCATATTGAGCTTCTATGGTCCCTAAGTGTCGAGTGTAGCCAGGTCTTCCCTCGTTTGTGAGGTAGTGTACTGAGACCTCCACTCGTAAATAACTCCGGTAGGGGTTAAGCGTTGTCAGTCTTCCTCTCATTCTGGAGAGTTATCCTTTGAAGCCTCCGCTATGTTTAGAGCTCGTTTTGGACATCATTATACATACGTATACTTATGTTAAAGGAAATTTAGGCCCCATCAGGCCTCCTCTCACTGAGAGTTGTTCTGTTGTAACCTTCACCTTACTTAAGGTCCGCTTTAGGCCAATTTCTCATAGTTTCATCTCGAGCAGTTCTTTTTAGCTTGAAGGCTCCTTTTAGCCTCGCTAATTTGCTTTAAGCGTAAGAAATGAGTGTAGTTAGGTCTTCCCTTGGTTAGAAACCCTGATTAGACCTCCACTCATCAGAGTCTTTAATAAATCTCTGTATACGCTAGAAGCCCTGCTCAGATGATATCCTTAGTTTGCAGGCTTTCTTTAAGAGAAAGTGAGTCTCGCTAACTACCCTGGGGCTTAGTGTAGTTAGGTCTCCCCTCCTTTAGTGAGTGTGCTGTCTAGACCTCCACTTCTAGATTTCCTGTCACGGTAGAGCGATGTCAGGCCTCTTCAATATCGCTGCTGAAGCCTCCGCTCTCTGAAACTCCACAGAGGCGGTTTATTTTTGCTGAGCATAATTAACTGCCTCTAGGTGTGACTGTAGTCAGGTCCCTTCCCTTTGAGTATTTGTACATAAAAGTGAGACCTCCACTCTTAGGAGTTTCCCCTTTCAGAGCGAATTGTTCAGAGTGTTGTTAGGCCTCCTCTCGATTTAGAGAGTCTTTCTGCTGAAGCCTCCACTCTTAAGTGCTGCTGAATAGGTCTCCTCTCACTGGGAGTCATATTATTGAGACCTTTTTGCTCTCACAGTCTTCCTTACAGTTTAGACTGAGAGCTGTTAGACTCTTCTCTCATTGAGAATAGTCTAGCGGCAGCCTTCGCTCTGCAGAGCTCCACTCAGGTAGTCCATGTAGGCTGTTTTTAGCTTCACTAACTACTTTTAGTGTTGAGTGTAGCTAGGTCTCCTCTCATTGAGAGTCATTTGCAGAGACCTCCACTTGTAAGAGCTCTCCACTTTGGATCGAGTGTCGCCAGGCTTCCTCTCAGAGAGTCTTTCTGCTAAAAGCCTCTGCTCCTCAGAACTCCGCTTAGTATGAAGGCTTGCTCTAGAGCCTCATTACTTCTTTAGCGTTGAGTGTAGTTAGGTCTCCTCTCATTTGAGAGTCGCTGTGTAGAGACCTCCACTCCTGAGAGTTCTTCCCTTGAGACAGAGTGTCGGGAGCCTCCACTCTCCATAAGCTCCACTTGTAGACCCATTCTCACAATGTAAAGCTGGTAGGCCTTGCTTAGGCCTCGCTAAATTATTCTTGGTATTGTGCTAAAGCCCCTCTGCCAAGATTAAGTGTTGTTAGGCTCTTTTCTCTCTTTAGAGATTCATTCTTTGTGGCCTCCACTATATAGAGTCCTTTATGTGGACTCTTAAGGTGAGTTTTGGTACTTCCTAGCGTTGAGTGTAGTCAGGTCTCCCCTTAACTGAGGGTCATCGTATTGAGACCTCCACTCTTTAGAGCTTTTCTACTGGATCGAGCGTCGCCAGGATCCCTCTCATTCGAGTATTTCTGGTAAAGCCTCCGTTCTCCAGAAATTTAGGCCTCTTGTGAGCAATTTGCTACCATTATAAACATAGGTTCCCACGCTGAGCCTTGGGCACCTCTTCAAATCCACAATAGTGGTGAGTACTCACGCAAAGTCTTTTGAGCACTCCTTCAAATCCACATGAGTGGTAAGTGCACACGCGAGTCTTTGAGCACTTCTTGAAATCCACGCAAGTGGTAAAGATCCCTCCTGAGTGTCGGGTTCTTTCTCGAAATCCTATACGGTATGGGTTACACGGTCTCTTCGTTCCCATTTTTGGGTTGGTTCTGGAAACCCTTGGTTTTTCCCCAACCCTATGTTTTGTAGCACGGTGTATCAGGTCTCCTCTCGGTCGAGAGTCGTTCCATAGACCTTCACCTCAAAGAAGCTCACTTACTAGGCCCATTCTCACAGTCATCAGTTGGAGGCTCCTTTGAGCCTCGCTGACTGGGTGGTGTTAGGCTTTTTCTCTCTTTAGAGATTCAGTTTTGAAGCCTCCACTCTATAGAGCTCTGCTTTCAGCATGTGAGCTCTTCTGTGAGTCTTGTTACTTCCAAGCATTGAGTGTAGCCAGGTCTCCCCTCACCTGAGGGTTATCATGTTGAGACCTCCACTTCTGAGAGCTCTCCAAAGCTCCGCTTCCAGGTTTACTACCGCCTGAGATAATAATATGGTGATCCCTCGCTATGCTCTGGGCACCTCTTCAAACCCACATTAGTGGTGAGTACTCACGCAAAGTCTTTGAGCACTCCTTTAAATCCACATGAGTGGTAAGTGCACACGCGAGTCTTTGGGCACTTCTTGAAATCCACATTAGTGGTAAAGATCCCCCCAGAGTGTTGGGTTCTTTCTTAAAAACCTATACGGTGTGGGTTACGCGGTCTCTTCGTTCCCATTTTCGGGTTGGTTCTAAAAACCTCTGGTTTTTCCAACTCCAATCCAGGTAACACTGTTACTAGGGTTGAGTGTCGCTAGGCTCCCTCTCGTTTAGAGAGTCTTCTTGCGGAAGCCTCCACTTTCCAGAAACTCCACGCAGGTAGTTCTGTTGTTTAGGCTGTTGAGCCTCACTGATTACCTCCAGTGTTGAGTGTAGCTAGGTCATGAGACCCTCTTAGAGTTATTTTCCTGAACAAGCACAGAGTGTTGCCAGGCTTCCTCTCGTTTAGAGAGTCTTTCTGGAGCCTCCGCTCTTCAGAACCCCCGCTTAGTATGAAGGCTTAGTGATAAGCTTCACTACTTTCTGTAGCGGTGAGTGTAGTTAGGCCTACTCTCGCTTAGAAGAATCAGGCCTCCACTCCTAGGAGTTCTGTGCTTGGGTAGCCGAGCTAGCCATGACGTCGGGGAGTGAGGTGAGGTTCCTTCTTGACTCCTCATTCAGTCAGTTGTTCACTTACTCCTCAGCATGGCAGCGTTGGTATTGACGTTCCCATAGTGTCCACCAGGACGCAGCGTAGAGTTCCCTCCGGAAGGGAACGTCTAGGTTACGTATGTAACCCTGGTTCCCTGAGGACAGGGAACGAGACGCTGCGTCTCGTAGCCATGCTTCGGGCCCCACTTACGTCTCCATCAGACAAAAAGATGGTTGATGTATTCACAAGCGCCCCTTTATACTGGTAGGCGCCTTGTGATGATGTCATAGGCTGGCGCCGGCCAATGTCAAAGTTCATTGTCGTTGTTCTATAAGAGCTTCAGAGCTGGTCACGCTGAAGGCAGTTCCCATAGTGTCCACCAGGACGCAGCGTAGAGTTCCCTGTCCTCAGGGAACCAGGGTTACATACGTAACCTAGACGTTTTCCCCTAAAAACCTGTTCATGTTGCACAATGCATACATTTCTATTTGAAAAAAAGTAAAATAAAGTAAAAAAAGCAGTAGGCAGTACAGTAGGCTTTACGCTAGCACTGTAGCAGCTGTAGATGTCTTTCAAGCACCTGTGTGGTTGTCCGTGTGCTAGACCTAATATGAGCAGCAAGTTTTCCATCATTTTGATTGTGACTTGGAATTTAACATCATTATTCTGTCCGCCTGCAAATGGAATTAGTTGATGAAATACAGATGTGACCATGAATAATATTGTCTATTCAGAAGACTTATGAGTGGAAATTAGACCCCCAGAGATGCATACTGAAGACCAGGGGTGTGTGTGTGCGTGTGTGGAGGAGAGCACAGCAGATGGTCACAGGCTCCTTCATACCCATCTTCAGATTTTCCATCTCGACTGACACTGTGTTCTGTTTGCTTACGTTCCTCGTATTGGTTTCTCCTCATGGCCTGGCTGATCTACACCTCTCTGGAGCTCGTCATCGCCATGGCATGCTGCCTGGGGAACGTGCTGGTGGTTTGGGCCGTGTGTTTGAGGCGGACCTTCCGTCAGCCTACCTTCTGTTTCGTGGCGTCTCTGGCTGTGGCTGATTTCCTGGTGGGGGCGGTGGCAGTGCCCCTGGCTGTGCTGGTAGATGGGTGGGTGGAGATCCCGTTTCAGGCCTGTCTGGCGGTCAGCTGTGTGGTTTTGGTGCTGACCCAAGCATCTGTGCTGTCTCTTCTGGCTATTGCTGTGGACAGATATCTGCGGGTCTCAATACCTCTCAGGTATGATCTTTCAAAAAATACTATTTCAGTTTTTTACTTTAAAATTTCAGTGTTACTTGCTGTTTCTTTGTAATTACTTTTAAAATTAGAATTTACATTTACGTTAGAGAAATACTGATGTGGCCATGAATATTCTAATCTATTCAAAATAATTCTGAGGCATTTGCTAGCAATTTCTGAATGAAAATTGTTTCAGGCATAATTCCTGAAATATATATTACATTAATATGAACTGATGAGTTGCTTAAAGGAGTTGTTCACTTTCAGAACAAAAATGTACAGATAATGTACTCGCCCCCTTGTCATCCAAGATGTTCATGTCTTTCTTTCCTCAGTCGTAAGGAAATTGTTTTTTGAGTAAATCATTTCAGGATTTCTCTCCATATACTGTAATGGACTTTTATGGTGCCCCCGAGTTTGGACTTCCAAAATGCAGCTTCAACACTGCAAAAAATGCTTTTCTTACTTAGATTTTTTTGTCTTGTTTCCAGCCAAAATATCTGAGAATTCTTAAATCAAGATGGATTTTCTAGACAGGTAAAAATTATTTTCTTGTTTTCAGAAAAAAACAAGCCAAAATTAAGTGATTTTTAGCTTGGAACAAGCAAAATAATCTACCAATGGGGTAAGATTTTTTTTTTTAAATTTCAAACAGAAAACAAGATAATTTTTCTTACCCCATTGGCAGATTATTTTGCTTGTTTCAAGCAAAAACACACTTAATTTAAAATTTTTACACGTTTAGAAAATCCTTCTTGATTTAATAGATTTTTTTTTGTCTTGTTTCCTGCCAAAATATCTAAAAATTAAGTAGGAAAAGCATTTTTTGCAGTGAAAGGGCTCTAAACGATCACAGCCGAGGAAGAGGGGTCTTATCTAGCAAAACTATTGGTTATTTTCTAAAAAAAAAAATTACAATTTATATACTTTTTAACCTCAAATGCTCGTCTTATCTAGCTCGGCAAGACAAGCTTTTGAGGTTATTGTATATAAGTTGTAAATGTTTTCAGAAAATAACCCATCGTTTCGCTAGATAAGACCCTTCTTCCTCGGCTGTGATCGTTTAGATCCCTTTGAAGCTGCATTTTGGAAGTTCAAACTCGGGGGCACCATAGAAGTCCATTGTATGGAGAGAAATCCTGAAATGTTTTTCTCAAAAAACACCATTTCTTTATGACTAAAGAAAGAAAGACATGAACATCTTGGATGACAAGTGGGTGAGTACATTATCCGTACATTTTTGTTCTGGAAGTGAACTACTCCTTTAAGCATGTACTAATCAAGAACTAATATTAGCTTTTACATGCAGGATACAATACATCGCTAACTCATAATAGTGTAATATTTCATTTAGATGTTAGTACATTATTATTCATGTACTGTTATTGTAAAGTGTAACCCAGTGGTCTTTTGGACTTCATGTCCTGTTTTTATTGGCCCTTTATGCTCTATAAATAGTGCTTACACTTACTGCATTTATCCGAACAATATGCCACTTGTTGAGTGTATTCCCAACTGACATTTAACAGTTGCTTTTCCCACATCCACAGCTTAATGAGAAACACATAATAATCAGCAAACCAAATCATATAATCAGGCATCGGGCCTGGGGAGTGTGTCATAAAAAAAAAAAAAAAAAAAAAATTAAATTAAACAAATTGCATATGAACAAATCCCACAGTAAAAACTTTTATGGCTCAGTGTCATTTTGAGAAAACAGCCTTTAAAAATATGCATTGTAATTAAAATCTATTGACACAAATAGATAAACTATGTGGCGTAGTTCACCCAAAAATAAAAATGACCCCATGATTTACTCATCCTCAAGCCATCCTAGGTGTATATGACTTTCTTCTTTCAGACTAAACAAAACTTTGTTCTCACACATCGTGTACTGTACAACAGTTAGCAGATGCTAGAGATTATAGTTTATAAAGTTTTAAATATAGATATGTATTTTTAGAGCACTTACTTGGAGCACTTTTTATGATGAATTTATGTACTTTATTCTACTTCGAAATCTCAATGCCCATTCACTGCCATTATAAAGCTTGGAAAACAGTAGACATTTTTTTTTTTTTATGTAACTCCAATTGTGTTTGTCTGAAAGAAGAAAGTCATATACACCGAGGATGAGTAAATCATGGGGTAATTTTCATTTTTGGGTGAACTATCCTGTTAAGTGGCTGAAAACATTACATTCAGTTCATTATATTATATTATAGAACTGTAATATTATATTATATATTATATTATAGTATAGTATAGTATTTTCCTATTAAGTACTCTCTTTAAAATTGTGTTAGTTCTTACATTAACAACTAGATAAATAAGTTTGTCATGACAAACTTTAGGTTGGCTTGAGAAAGCCTAGCTTGAAAGTTAAAGCAGCTGTAAAATCTTAAAGTTTTGAACTTTCTATAGATAGATTAGATGATTAGCATGTTGCTAGCATGATTAGAATGTAGTTAGCATGATTCTAACATTTTTCTAGCATGTTTAGTATGTTTCTAGCATGATTAGCAAGTTTCTAGCATGGTTAGCAAGTTGTTAGCATGTTGCTAGCATGTTTCTAGCATAATTAACATTGTACTTGCATTATTAGCATGTCATTAGCAAGTTGCTAACATGATTAGCAAGTTGATAGCATGTTTCTATCATTATTAGCAAGTTGCTAGCATGTTTCTAACATGATTAGCAAGTTGCTAGCATGTTTCTAGGCTGACTAGCAAGTTGCTAGTATGATTATCAAGTTGCTAGCATGTTTCCAGCATGATTAGCAAGTTACTGGCATGTCATTGGTATGTTTCTAACATGATTAGCAAGTTGCTAACATGTTTCTAGGCTGACTAGCAAGTTGCTAGCACATTTCTAATATGTTTCTAATATCATTAACAAGTTGCTAGCATGTTTCTAGGCTGACTAATAAGTTGCTAGCACATTTATATGTTTCTAATATTATTAACAAGTTGTTAGAATGTTTCTAGCATGATTATCAAGTTGTTAACATGTTTCTAGCATGATTAGCGCGTTATATACATGTCATTAACATGACTGACAAGTTACTAGCATGTTTCTAGCATGATGAGCAAGCTACTACCATGACATTAACATGACTGACAAGTTACTAGCATGTTTCTAGCATGATTAGCAAGTTGCTAACATGTTTTAACAAGTTTCTAGCCTGACTAGCAGGTTGCTACCATGTTTCCAGCATGATTAGCAAGTTTCTAGCATGTTTCTAAGCTGACTAACAAGTTGCTAGCACATTTCTAATATGTTTCTGATATTATTATCAAGTTAATAACATGTTTCTAGCATTATTAACAAGTTTCTAGCATGTTTCTAGCATGATTAGCAACCTACTAGCATGTTGCTAGCATGATTAGCAAGTTGTTAACATGTTTCTAATATGTTTCTAGCCTGACTAGCAAGTTGCTAGCATGTTTCTAGCATGATTAGTACGTTTTTAGCATGTTTCTAGCACCATTAGTACGTTTCTAGCATGATTAGTAAGTTTCTAGCATGTTGCTAGCATAATTAACAAGTTGTTAACATGTTTCTAGCATGATTAGCGAGTTATATACATGTCATTAACATGATTGACATGTTACTAGCATGTCTCTAGCATGATGAGCAAGCTACTAGCATGACATTATCATGACTGACAAGTTACTAGCATGTTTCTAGCATGATTAACAAGCTGCTAACGTGTTTCTAACAAGTTTCTAGCCTGACTAGCAGGTTGCTAGCATGTTTCTAGCATGATTAGCAAGTTTCTAGCATGTTTCTAGCATGATTAGCAAGCTACTAGCATGTTGCTAGCATGATTAGCAAGTTGCTAACATGTTTCTAGCATAATTAGCACATTATTTACATGTCATTAACATGACTGAGAAGTTACTAGCATGTTTCTAGCATGATTAACATGTTACTAGCATTATTAGCAAGTTACTAGCATGATTGTAGTTGATAGGCTTGTCTAGATTGTTAAATAGATTAGAAATATTAGAATATAAATTTGAATGGATTAGAAATAGTACATAGTAGGGAAGTTTAGATAGTCTCAGGGAATTCTGTGAGTTTAAATTTGAATTTTGACAGTTGGAGTTTGAATAGTGTTGGCTCATTTGAACATTCCGTCAATGAAAGTCTATGGGATTTTTATGATTTTTAATCTTCAGTTTCATGAAAAGTATAAGTCGGATCAGTCTGAAAAGACATAGCACACCAAGAGCTGGGCTGGGTTTGGTGGCTCTAGCTTGAAAGCTCTAGAAAGAGTAGCGTTCAGGCTTTCTCACGCCAACCGAATTAACAGTCAACATGTGCTGTGATTGCAGGTATAAAGAGATCGCCACAGAGCAGCGTTCCTTTACTGCAGTGGTCCTCTGTTGGTTGATATCTTGTCTGCTTGGCTTCACCCCTCTCTTTGGTTGGCATAACGGCGATTCCCAGTCCTCCCTACTCCTTAACTCTTCCCATATCAACTGCACCTTCCTAGCCGTCATCTCTCTGCCCTATATGGTCTACTTCAACTACCTAGGCTGCATCCTACTCCCATTAGCAGCCATGACTCTTCTCTACGCTCTGGTCTTCTACAGTCTACGCAAACGGCTTCGGAGAGAAGATCAGACTTCAACGCCTGTTGAATCTAAACTGAGGGCTTTTCTAATCAAGGAGAAGAGGCTGGCACGTTCTCTGGCTCTGGTTCTCCTGCTGTTTGCAGCGTGTTGGATGCCTTTGCATCTCATGAATTGTGTATTGCTTTCAATGGGTCCTCAAGGCGTCCCCCAAATCGCTTTCTACACAGGAATACTCCTCTCTCACGCCAACTCAGCCGTGAACCCTGTGGTCTACGCCCTCCGTATCACAAAGATAAGAGAGGCTTACCTGGAAATATGGAGACGGTATGTACTGTGCTGGAGAGGACAAGACTACTCAAGTTCCTCGTGGAGATCCCAGCCTGGAGAAACGAATACTGGCCGTCAAACTACATTACCTTCCAACACTGGCACATGATCCAGGCAGATAAACTAAAATCATAATATCCTACAATATCCAACAATGCCACTGAAAAGCTTCAGTCTTCAGGAGCCCTGAAGCTGCATGACCACTAGAGGGCGTCATAAGCTTTGACAAAGAAGCTGAAAACTGAGAAAGAGCAGACATGCTATACACTTTTAAAAATAAAGGTGCTTTAATGGGTTCTTGGGTCCATTTTTGGTTCCACAGAGAACCATTTAGTCGAAGGTTCTTTAAAGAAACATCTTTTTATAATCTGAAGAACCTTCTTTCGCATAAAGAACTTTTGTAAATGGAAAGGTTCTTCAGATGTTAAAGGTTCTTTATGGAACCATTTAGACAGAAAAGGTTCTTCTATGGCATCGTGAAGCACCTTTATATTTAAGACTTTTATTTTTAGTTAAAAAAAATGAATAAATAACACTCTTTAAAGCCTGAGATGTGAAATAGTAGTCGGAAAACTCGAATCATAATTGATACGTCAGGCTTTTATGGTTCATGATATAGTGGGAATATGCAGCTCATACTCAGAGTAAAGAAAACTAAGGCACAAATTTAGGGCACAGTGTTGGGTAAGTTACTCAAAACAGTAATTAATTACTAGACACACTTTAAAAAATAATGGTGCTTTAAAAGGTCCTTCAGAGCGATGCCATAGAAGAACCATTTTTGGTTCCACAAAGAACCATTCAGTCAAAGGTTCTTTAAAGAACCATCTCTTTCTTGCCTTTTTAAAATCTGAAGATCCTTCTTTCACCACAAAGAACCTTTTGTGAAACAGAAAGGTTCTTCAGATGTTCAAGGTTCTTTGTGGAACCATTTAAACAAAATGGTTCTTCTATTGCATCGTGAAGAAAGAGGGTGCTTATTTCATCTTCAACAGTGTGATTATTTTGTACTTTACAAATTACTCTCTCCAAAAAGTATTCAATTACTTATTACTAATTACTTTCTAAACCCTATATCAACCTCGACAAGTTAATGATACAAGGATAGACATGAAACGGTTCTTTTAAATCTTTCAAATAAATAATAGATAACTACAGAAATTATTCTGGTCACCCTTTAGATTAAGGTCCAGTTTCTTGAGGAAAACATTGCAGGATTTCTCTCCATATAATGGACTTCTATGGTGCCCCCGAGTTTGAACTTCCAAAAAGCAGTATAAATGCAGCTTCAAAGGGCTCTAAACAATCCCAGCCGAGGAAGAAGGGTGTTATCTAGGGAAACGATCTGCCATTTTTTGAAACAAACTGACATTTCTAACTTTTTTTGTCTTGTCTATGTCTGCATAAACTCTTTTTCCAGGTTCAAGACCGTTAGGGTATGTCGAAAAACTCCCATCTTGTTTTCCTTCAACTTAAAATTGCTCTACATCGCTGCAGAAATACTGAACCAGTGTTTAAAAAGTGAACATGCAAAGAAGATCAAACTCACTTTACAAAAGGTAAACAGCAATGTAAGACGATTTTGAAGTTGAAGAAAAAAAAACAAGATGGGAGATTTTCAACATACCCTTACTATATTGACTCGGATTACACAGACTACGCATGTGCATTGCAGAGACGAGACATGATGAGCATTTAAGGTTAAAAATACATAAATTGTTAATTTGTTTAGAAAATGACGCATCGTTTCGCTAGATATAAGACCGTTCTACTTACTAAGTAATTTGTTACTAAGTACTAAGTAACTGTAATTTATTTACTTTTCGCTTGAAAAAGTAAAAAAAAAGTTGATTATTCTTTTTTTCTGTAATTTAATTAGTATACTGTACAGTGAATTTAACATCAAAATGTATAGTCTTACCTTACAAAGTATGCTTTTTTATATATCCATCTCACTTTAAATACTTAAGGAGGGTTAATAAGAACATTGGTAACACTTTAGTGTCCATTTCTCACTATTAACTACGGTTATTAGCAAGAATATTACTAGTATTTGGCTGTCATCCCTTGTCATCCAAGATGTTCATGTCTTTCTTTCTTCAGTCGTAAAGAAATTATGTTTCTTGAGGAAAACATTTCAGGATTTTTCTCCATATAATGGACTTCTATGGTGCCCCAAAGTTTGAACTTCCAAAATGCAGTTTAAATGCAGTTTCAAAGGGCTCTAAATGATCCCAGTCTACACTGTAAAAAACAAAAAAACACAATTTGTTGAGTCAACTTAAAATAATTTGTTACCCTGCTGCCCTAAAATTTGAAGTTGAATCCACTCAAATATCTAAGATGTCACTTAGTACAACTTAACATTTCAAGTTGACTAAACTCTTTTGAGTTGGCTAAACTTAAAATTTGAAGGCAGCCTGGTAACTTATTTTTTTAAGTTGACTCAACAAATAGTTTTTTACAGTGTATCATGTGCCAAGTATTGAGGTCTCTATGTTCAGTTGGTTAGTAACTACATTGAGTCAACATATAACCTTAAAAACAATGAGCTGTCTACTTGCTTACGTACATGTTTGTAAGTGAACCACATGCTTTAATGCCATTTTTTTTAGTGCTATGATGTTTGAGTAAAGTTTAAGTTTACTTTGAGGACTGCAGAGTAAACTTAAAATAATTAAGTAGAAATTACTCATCAAACTCTAACTGCGCGTTAAATTTACTTATTTCCTTTGCTAATTTTACTTAAATTAGTTAAGTAGATTTTACTTAATTTCATACTTAAATTTTACTTGTGCGTGCAAAAACCTGCCAAATAAAAAGTAAATTTACTTATTGTTTTCTTTTTCTTTTTTTCAGTGTGTTTATGAGGACAGGCTATCAAATGTAGTATATGACTGACTTTATTAAAGGGTGTTGATAGAAGAGTTTTACTTGAATAAGCTTCACAGTACAGTATTAACATGCCATTGTTGTATAAACTGTATTATGTATATACTGTGTTCTGCAAGAAATGCCATATATTTAGACGTATTATATACTCAAAATTTCAGTCATAATTAGTGTGTAACTTACTTTGTTTCCAGACTAGCTAGTCATACAAAACTCAAGATATTTACTATATCAAAGTATCCTCTCACAAGTATTGGCAAATATAATTTTAACTCATAAAATCATAATCATAATTTATAAATTGATCCTCTATGCAGAAGCTCCTTAAACTACATGCCTAAATACTACCTGTTTATACCATTTGTGGTAACACTTTATTTTAAGGACTAATTCTCACTATTAACTAGTTTATTTAATCTGTTTATTATCACTTATTAGGCACATATTAACACATATTAACCCGACCCTTCCTAAACTTGACAACTAGGGTACACTCTTAAAAATAAAGGTGCTTCACGATGCCATAGAAGAACCTTTTTTGTCTAAATGGTTCCATAAAGAACCTTTAACATCTGAAGAACCTTTCTGTTTCACAAAAGGATTCACAAATTCTTCATATTATAAAAAAATAAGAAAGAGATGGTTCTTTAAAGAACCTTTAACTGAATGGTTCTTTGTGGAACCAAAAATGGTTCTTCTATGGCATCGCTGTGAAGAACCTTTTAAAGCACCTTTATTTTTATGAGTGTAGAGTACAGACACTTTCTGCTTTTTTCATCACTACACAAAAACTATGTTGAAATGAAGTGGTATGAAAGATATTTATTTTGTTCGTGTACTAAAATATCATTAATTGATCATAGCCATACACTGTAAAAAGTTTTCACCAGATTCAACTTAAAAACCTAAGTTTAGCAGCTGCCTTAAAATTTTAAGTTAAATCAACTTAAAACTACAAGTAATTTCAACTCACGACAATAAAACTAGTTAAAATGATGTGTACTTTGAAGTTAATTTAACTTAAAATTTTAAGGCAGCTGTTGAACTTAAGTTTTTAAGTTGAAACTGGTTATTAACTGGATATTTTCCACAATTAGCTTAGAGACATAAGGTGCATTTTTGTCTCAAATGTACCCATATGGTGTACAGTTGAAACAATACCATGGTACAGTTGAGACACCCATTCTTAATGCTCTAAAGCTGGCTAACCATTTATTGCAAGTGTAAAAAATTACAAAATTACAGTTGCAACAATTTTTTTTTTCATTCAGATGTATTTATTTGCTTTATTTAATTCAGATTCATTTAAACAAAATAGAAACACATATTTAACACTAGAAAAGATATGGCAAACAGTACAAATGTAAACATAACAGTAATTATAACAATGTACATACTGTCAGGATTATGTCTGTGTTTTGTCCTGTTCTGTTCTGTTTTCCAAGTGTTTTTCCCCCATGTTTCTTATGTAAATGGTTTAGTCCTTGTCTTCCCCTCTAGTTTTGTTTCCATTTGGTTTGTTCATGCCCATATTTGTATTTCCCCCTCGTCATCTTGTTTGTTACCACGCCCCCGTTTCTGTGTATTTAAGTCTGTGTCTGATCACTCCCAGCTGTCCGTCGTTAATGTTACTTATGTTTCATGTGCTCCTTCTTGCTCCCGGTTTTTGTTTGTTTGTATTCATTTGCAGTGTTTTATTTAATAAACTTCTTTATATTCATCTACTCCGGTTATCCTGCTCCATCTCCACTCCTCAACCCCAGCCAGACTGTGACACATACGTGTATGTTCTATAACCCTACCCCTAAACCTACCCTCAAAACTTTCTGCATTTTTACATTTTCAGTCATTCTGTATAAATGATAAGCTTGTTTCCTTATAGGGACCTAAAAATTTCTGTAAGGTTAGAACACTGTAAAAAGATTTCACCAGTTTCAACTTAAAAACCTAAGTTCAGCAGCTGCTCTAAAATTTGTAGTTAAATCAACTTAAAACTATAAGTTATTTCAACTTACAACAATAAAATTAGTTGAAATTACTTGCCGTTTTAAGTTGCTTTAACTTAAAATGTTAAGGCTGCTGAACTCAAGTTTTTAAGTTGAAACTGGTAACAAATTTTTACAGTGAATTTACTGGTATTACTATACTTGTTGGGACATTTGGTCCCCATAACGTAGGTATTACCAGTACATAAACACACACACAGCCTTTGGATATGTATTTTATTTTATATGATTGAACTGTTACTGTATACATAGCGACTTAAAAAGGGTGTATCAACTGTACCCACTTTACCAACTTGTACATGTCTATTAATAACAGACAGTTAAAATATTTTAACATAATTTGCATAATGTTGATACACTGTGTCTCAAACCTTACCCCACTGACATACTAGCACGTTTCTCTAGATTATAAAAAGACCTTGCATGGCACAATGTCATAAAATATGTCTATTTTTAGAGCACAGAGTATGTTTGCAATGATATATGTTAAGTTTAAGTTAAATAATAATAAGCTATTAATTGTGGAATGGACATAGTGAAATGAAAATCTCACCTTGGAAAAAAAAAAAAGTCAAAAAATACTTTTGTCGATATCTTTGGAGTGGAAAGACGCAAACATTTCAAATTTCCCAGGATTAAAGAGAACACTAATATACATGTATGGAGCAAAAATCTCGGCTCGGGGTTTATATGTATGCAAGTTATTTAAGGTGTTTCAACTGTACACGTCTCAAATGTACTCAGTCTACCCTCCCAACTATCAATAAGCCGCAAATTAGGAGTTTATTGAAATAAAACTCTTAGTTAAGAGTGAATATGTGTAAATATAATCGAAAGTGTTACCCAATTTGCTTTATATGATTTGAAAAAGATTGCACATCAAAATAATACATATAGCATACATTGTTTTACCTCTAACTTGATAACTGTATAAACTGCTCAAAATCAACTTCATTAAAATCAAATCAAAAAGACAAAAAGTGTGTTGAACAAAACTGTATTTTATTCACAGAACCAAAACGTATTATGCATTTTGTGTCATTCTATATTTATTTTTTAGTCACTGAACAAGGCCACATGCATTGTCTGACTGAAACTGAATTTTCTGTTATGATGTGTGAAAATCCTGTTTGATCACAAGCCAACAGAAAAGCTAAAATATTGATTAAGCCATAAATCTGAGCTCAGTAAATCTCTTTTAATCTGATTTCTCTCTTCATATGTAATACTAGATCAGCATGTTAAGCTTGCAGAAGAGGCATGGATGTTGTTCAGGCTTGTTAGGTAAAGTGTTTCACAATACAGACACACACATGCAGCTGTAGGAGTCGTATTGTGCTTTCACATTCACACTGCTGTTCTGTACAGCAAATAGAGTGATTTCTGGCTGAGTATTTCCTTTAATGAATGACCACAACCTATCAAATGTTTAGTTGAGTGAGCTAACACAAACTTGAAATCATTCAATCTATACTATTATTCAAAACTTGAGGTCAGTTTTTTTTTTTCAGCTTTGGAAGAAATATCTTATGTGCTACCTAAGGACACGTTTATTGATTAAAAACACAGTTAAACCAGAATATTTGAATCTATTGTAAAATGTAGTTTATTTCTGTGATCAAATCTGAATTTTCCACATCATTACACTCTTAAAAATAAAGGTGCTTCACGATGCCATAGAAGAACCTTTTTTGTCTAAATGGTTCCATAAAGAACCTTTAACATCTGAAGAACCTTTCTGTTTCACAAAATGTTCTTTGTGGTGAAAGAAGGTTTTTCAAATTCTAAAAAGGTAGGAAAGAGATAATTCGTTAAAGAACCTTTGACTGAATGGTTCTTTGTGGAACCAAAAATGGTTCTTCTATGGCATCGCATGAAGCGCCTTTATTTTTAAGAGTGTACTTCAGTCTTCAGTGTCACATGATCTTCACATGATCAGAAATATTTCTAATATGCTGATTTGATGCTCAAAAAAACATTCCTGATTATCATGAATCACTGATTATCATAAAATCAAAGTTCTAAATAAAACAAAGATTATTGGAGTACTTCAGAATTTCACATTAATTCAATGTTACTTACCTTTTTGTAATTAATTGTGAAATTAACTAGCAATTTCTGTGTAAAAATTGCTTCAACTAAATTTTTTTCAGTTGTGCTGCTTATTTATTTATTGTGGAAATCATGATTCAGGATTCTCAGATGCATAAAAACATTTATTAATGACAGATTTTAACATTATAAAAGTCTTTACTGTCATTTTCAATTATTTAAATGCATCTTCAAGCTTTCTAAGCTGCTTAACTCATCTTGATTCAGTCAGATTTACTGAATAAAGCATGTTTTTTGGGAGTTTGCTCCATTACTTTGCTGCTTTATAATAGTCTATACTGCAAAATATAGTGTTCATGAATAGGTGTATACTGTACACTCTTAAAAATAAAGGTGCTTCACGATGCCATAGAATAACCTTTTTTGTCTAAATGGTTCCATAAAGAACCTTTAACATCTGAAGAACCTTTCTTTTACACAAAAAGAAGAAGGTTCTTCAGATTATAAAAAGGTAAGAAAGAGATGGTTCCTTAAAGAACCTTGGACTGAATGGTTCTTAGTGGAACCAAAAATGGTTCTTTTATGGCATCGCTCTGAAGAACCTTTTAAGCACTTACAGTCTTCAGTGTCACATGATCTTCATAAGATGATTCATATGATCACATGATCAGAAATATTTCTGATATGCTGATTTGATGCTCAAGAAACATTCCTGATGATCATGAATCACTTTTAAAAAACATCTAGTTCTAAATAAAACAAAGATTCTTGGAGTATAATAGAATTTTTTTCAGTGAAAACTAGTTTATTTATTGTGGAAATCATGATTCAGGATTCTCAGATACATAATAAAAACATTTATTAATGACAGATTGTTTTGGTAACATTATAAAAGTCTTTACTGTCATTTTTGATTATTTAAATGCATCTTTGCTGAAATTTTAAGCTTTTTAAGCTGCTTAACTCATCTTGATTCAGTCAGATTTACTGAATAAAGTATGTTTTTGGAGTTTGCTCCATTACTTTGCTGCTTTATAATCCAAGTATATAATCCAAAATTTTGTGTTCATGAGTAAGTTTATACACTTTTAAAAATAAAGGTGCTTTAAAAGGTTCTTCACAGCGATGCCATAGAAGAACCATTTTTGGTTTCACAAAGAACCACCCAGCCAAAGGTTCTTAAAAGAACCAGCATTTTCTTACCTTTTTATAATCTGAAGATCCTTATTTCGCTGAAAGATCCTTTTGTGAAACAGGAAGGTTCTTCAGATGTTTAAGGTTCTTTATGGAACCATTTAGACAAAAAAGGTTCTCGTGGCATCGTGAAACACCTTTATTTTTAAGAGTGTAAGGCATTTTCAACATATACAGTGCTACCCTGCTCTGTTTATGCTGAAATAAATACTCTGCATTCACATACATAGTTCACAGGCCATAGAGTTTAAGCAATATTTAAACTCCTGGGATTTTCCACTAATGGGCGTAAAGTTGGTACAACAAGGAAGGCAATAGACTGTATAGTTATCACCTGAACAGGGTTTGATCCCTCCCACCAAACTATACAACCTACTACCTCACCCTGTCAAGACACCAAAGGGCAATCCCATCGCCTGACACGTTTGCGTATGTATGAAGTCAGCATGACACGTCAATCCCAACCCATTTGATATTTCGAATATCCTTTCTGACTCATAGGACGTTTGCAGACACTTGTTTGAGGATGATTTGGCTGTCGCCTTAGGAAAGACAGTAGATTGTATAGTTATCTCAGTGAGAGAGCGCAGGGCTCCACAACTATTCAATCTACTACCTCAGCCCCAAGGACAGCAGAACAGATGTCAACCAGCCAGACAGCAGACCGGGGGATTCCTGCGAAGAGAAAGACTATGGTTAGGACAACCATACAGTCAAACTTTGTTGTAGACGAACTCCACATAACAGTTTGAGCAAGCATGTAGAAGTACAATCACCCTTGTGACGCTACATGTAGTGTACTTGAAGTTTTTTTACATGCTAATTTGTTACCCTGGACCACAAAACCAGTCCTAAGTAGCAATAGCCAAAAATACATATTGGTTTAAAATTTTCGATTTTTCTTTAATGCCAAAAATCATCAAGATCATGTTCCATGAAGATGCTTTGTAAATTACCTACCGTAAATATATCAAAACTTATTTTTGATTAGTAATTTGCATTGCTAAGAACTTTAAAGACAATTTTCTCATTATTTCGATGTTTTTGCACCCTCAGATTCCAGATTTTCAAATAGTTGTATCTCAGCCAAATATTGTCCTATCCTAACAAACTTTCAGCTGATGTATAAATCTCAATAAAAAAAAAATTAAAAAAACTGACCCTTATGACTGGTTTCGTGGTCCTAGGTCACATACACTTAATTACATATAAAGAAAAGGTAGTTAAGTTCTGCCTAAGTAAGAAAAAACACTTTTAAGTTCAATTAATTGTATTTAATATAAATTTAAACCCATTTAATTGTACATAACATCCAATTAGGTGTCTGAAAACATGAAATACTATTCAAAATGAAGACTTTGTTGTAGTGGCATTATGTGATTATTTTAATGTGAACACCTCTTATTCTGCTGGGACACCATATGTGACCCTGGACCACAAAATTGAGAAATTCAGATTAAATGAATGAATAAATGAGCTTTCCATTGATGTATGGTTTGTTAGGATAGGATAATATCTGGTTGAGATACAACTATTTGAAAATCTGGAATCTGAGGGTGCAAAAAATCAAAATATGAGAAAATCACCTTTAAAGTTGAACAAACTAAGTTCGTAGCAATGCATATCACTAATCAAAAATACAGTTTTGATATATTTACAGCAGAAAATTTACAAAGTATGTTCATGGAACATGAGCTTTACTTTGGCATAAAAGAAAAATCGATCATTTTGACCCATACAAAGTATTGTTGGCTATTGCTACAAATATATCCGTGCTACTTAAGACTGGTTTCGTGGTCCAGGGTCACATATGTGAGCTTAAGGAGAAGCAAATTCATACATCCACTAAAATCAGCTTGACACAGATAGTTAAAGTTATTTCAAAGAAGAGAAGTGAAGTTAATTATGAAAAATCCTTGTGCAGCATTTGTTTTGTGCTGCACACAGTGTCCAATTTGGCGCCACTGTATGTCATGACATCCACGGTTTGACTTCAGTCATATAGTCACAGCATCCGAAGGGCTCTCTCATAGATCACAGAGCTGCTTATTTCTACGTAGTTGCAGAAAAACTAGTTGTTGAAAGCTTGGCATGTGTGTTCTCCAGTCTCGAGTCAGCGGTGTTTATTTGAGTCGGAAAAACGATCAAACGCGAAAAAGACCGGGGGAACTGTGAGGAGTTGAACCAGGATGCAGGCTAAAAGGGAAGCGCTAATTTTGAAAGCCAAAGAAATTACTCACTCATTCTAGCGAGGCTGGCATTGGATCATGAAGAAAAAAAGTCTTGATCCTTCGCCAGGAATTCGCGCCCGTTTTGCCAAAAAACTGAGCTCATTCCAACGAGACAACATTGCATAAGCTACGCTTTTGAAGTAAACAGACGATGTAAAACATGGCTTCCTCAGCTGTCTCCTGTAGCTTTAACAAAGCTGATTCTGGTATTCCGCACAGCAAAATAGAGGGAAAACAAAATGGCGTCGTTTCGGCCATTTTAGGGTGCGAGTGCTGTGCATTCCTTGCAACCTCTGTGAGGTGTGCCTGAAAAACCCATTCACGCGTTCACTGTTCTCAGAGGCTGTTTGCAAGAGCAAGGGTCTCCCTCTCGACGCACTGAAGGACGCCTGGCATCAGTACAACCACGAGAAAGCCAAAGATTCATCCTCGAGTCAATAGCGTTCTTTCACACACAACAAAACTAGCAGATATGCTGAGAAACTCATCCGCTTCTGCATACGTGATGAACCTAAACATTTCTGAACATCAACACTCTAGCTCATTATCATCCAGCTTTCCTATTTGGTGAATGTTGCTTTGCAACTCAAGTTTTTTTTTTCTCAGCATCTCTTACTTCCAACAGTAATTTTGACCATTTGCAAAATGCCACTAAAAGCAGTTACTGTGTCACGTTAAGAAGTAAAGCATGTCTATTTTGCATAAATAAACATGCAAATCTCTTCCAGACACTGACTTTCAGCAATTTGTTAAAATACAAAAGTCCTCTTAGCTAATTAGCATACACATGCTCTTTCTGGCCCATTTAGGGGGGGGGGCATTGATTGAAAAGTTTTGGCACTAGACGCAGTCTGCTGGATCACAAAGGAGCAGACAGAAGCTGAGAGATGGCATGACATGACTTTGCTGTGCCAATTTAGATTTGCTAAGTTTACAGTGAAGGTCAGGTCAGAAGCTGTGCAACAAACCACGCTTAACTATCTTTATCTCTTATCAGAGCAGGTGTGAAATTAATCAGGTTGTGCATTTTTACAAGCACTATCAGTACAGACATGCAATTGTCTTACTTTGATGTAATCAAAGAAAAAAACTTAGTAGCAGTTAGCATGTTAGATGTTTTATTAACCATGCACTGTAAAAAGTTTTCACCAGATTCAACTTAAAAACTTAAGTTGGTTTAACTTAACATTTTAAGGCAGCTGCTAAACTTAAGTCCAAATGACTTGTAGTTTTAAGCTGATTTAACTTAAAAACTTAAGGCAGCTGCTGAACTGTTTTTAAGTTGAATCTGGTGAAAACTTTTTACAGTGTGGTTTCCCCTGTTGAAAAAAAAAAACAGTATATGCTGGTTAGGTAGGTTTTGGTGCTGGGATGCTGGTTTTAGCTGGTGCTTTGCTGGTTTATGCTGGTCCTTTGATGGTCAAGCAGCACAAACCAGCTAAGGACCAACATAAACAAGCTAAAAACCAGCGCAAACCATCATCCCAGTATCAAAACTTACCTAACAAGCATATGCTGTTTTTTTCAATAGGGTTCCTACAGTACAAATAAAACTAAAAAAACATGGTTAAACCACGAACTAACCATGGTTTTGCTGTGCTAACCATGGTGTTTGTAGTATATTCTAGAGATGCTTCTTTAGTCGAGGACTGCGTTTGATGCCTCACATGTGAAAGAGGAAAATATGCTAATATGGTCTGACAGATGTGGCATTTGGATCATTTTTAGATTACACAGGGAACTAGTCTGCCCTTCTGTTCCCCAATGTGCGGTAATCGCGTTGATGGGGACTAACCAGAGCTTTTCGTGCTTTGCCAGGTATTTAGATCCGTTTTAGTGCTGCTTAGATTTTTTCATATGTAAATGACCTCTTTTAAAAATATGTAACGCTAATGCTAATGCAAATTAGAACGGGAATGCCCTGATTTTTACGACATGGGTATTTAAGAGAGTATTAGAGATTATCTGTTGCTTTCAGTGTAGACGTAGCGTGGGTGGAACTGAAAATGGAATCATAAGATACCATAAAATAGAATTGCAGCGATGTTTAAATAGTCTTGCGATAGCTATATCAGTTAGATATATCTGTCAACACTTCATTCAATGACTGCAGGAAACAGTTTGCATTAATGAGCACACAAAATCACATTGCACTAAAGGACTGTTTAAAGAGAATATTCAAAAGCTAAATGCTAATGACACAAACAACAAGTATGATTATCACCACATCCTAACAGTTCAATATTGTACTGTAAGGGGATTTCCACTAACCGACTGAAATGCCACTTGCTACATTTTATGACAATATTTAACACTAAAATGACTTTAAAACTAGGTTATATTTAATAATGACATTCAACTGAGGTTATTGATTCATTTTAGAATGTTAAAGTCTTTCTGTATGCTTGACTTTTAAACAGCAAGCCTCTTAACCTCTTAAATACATAACACATTGCGAAGACTTAGATAAAAATGCATGCCATTACAGTTATTAACTTATTTGTTTATTAATCTGGCTCCCATATGTAGGCTATAAGCTAAAGCTGATTTAAAATGAATAAACATGTCGAATTATTAACATAAGGGCACTAATGCCTGCAATGCAATGAAGTATTGCATGCAGATTTGTTGTGCTAAGTTATTTATGTTAACGCTTTGACTTTGGGTTAAGCCTGCATGCATTCAGTTTAAGCATTGAGCATCTTCATCTGAATTAAACAAGTGTACAGTTTCGGTTTGAAGAGTAAACAGTCTTTTTGAAAACGTAGTGAACTGATTTGCAGTCTACTGCCTTCATAGGAAGACTGCATAAGGCAGAAACTCTGTGCATCAAATGTTCACTTGAGACTGGACTCATTGATTTCACTCAAATTCGTTGTTAGCATGTGGCTAAGCTAAAACTACTCAAATAGACTTTGAAATACATAGGACACACTCAAATACTGAGTGAAATACTTTTCTAAGTAATTTTTTTATGGATTTAGACATGTTTTATAATAGCATATGTGACCCTGGACCACAAAACCAGTCATAAGTAGCACGGATATATTTGTAGCAATAGCCAACAACAATACATTGTATGGGTCAAACGTATCGATTTAATCGATTTTTCTTTTATGCCAAAAATAATTAGGCTATTAAGTAAAAATCATGTTCCATGGAAATATTTTGTAAATTTCCTACTGTAAATATATCAAAACTTAATCTTTGATAAGTAATATGCATTACTAAGAACTTCATTTGTACAACTTTAAAGATGATTTTCTCAATATTTAGATTTTTATTGCACCCTCAGATTGCAGATACAAAAAGCTGTATCTCGGACAAATATTGTCCTATCCAAACAAACCATACATCAATGTAAACCTTATTTATCTGGCAAAATTTGACACTTATGACTGCTTTTGTGGTCCAGGGTCACATATTTTATAATCAACATTTCTCTCACCATCTTGGATTCAGCTTTTTTGTTCCACTGAGGTCGCAATGCATTCTGGGATAGCTTTTTACTTAAAGAAATCATGCATTGCTTTAAAACACTCTGGCTAAAGAAACATATCTTACCTTTTGGCACAGCCTTCACATCAGTGATGGCTTAAAATGCTCCCTATGTAGGGAGCTCACTAGGTTTTCTCTTATATATGAAAGGTTAAAAATATCTTTGTTTAATTTCACACCCTGTGATTCACGACAAAACCTGTTTGTCAAAATAGCTATTAAGCAAACATTTCACCTTAAAAAGATACTCATTTTCCCAGCAACAACTTAATCCTTTGCTGTGTTTCCCGACAAATGGCTGCCATTTTTAATTGCCTGCATTTGTATACGCCTCACCTATGCCATACCACCTCTTGGCGTTATCATATACCGAGCATTTTATAGTCTCAAAAGAACATGTTACTTCCCTGTCTGAGGGGAAAAGAGGTAAACAAATCACATCAGATCAACAAAAGGCCTTCTATCTTACCTAGCGATCAAAGGACACAGCCGTTAGCCCTTGTGACCATCCAATCGCAGGAGGTAAACAGGCAAATCAATTAGCCTGCTGAACGCCTCCCACTGCGTTATGGTTGCCAAGACCATATGTGATTACGATATTTGCTGAAATCGTACACCGAAAATGGCTTTCGATAATCTCGCGTTAGATCCACCGAAACCGGCTGGCTGTTTGGTATGGGCTCAGCGGTTGAGAAACTGGTACTTGTTTTCATTTTAATTTTCTCCCCTCCTTTCTGTCGCCGAGTCCCTGAGTCTGGTGCCAAGAAAGGGGCAGTGCCTGTATGCCAGGCTGAATTTCAATGAACGGAGAAGAGGGTGGTGGGTAGAGCATTGAAGGGTGGGGGATGTTGGCAGAGGAAGAGTAAGAGGCCACAATAAAAAAAAAAAAAAAAAGAAAATACGGAACTTGAGACAATGCCGTTGTGAGGCGATAATTTAACGTAGGAGGGGAGCTTCCCCATTGAAAAATCCCTTTGCCGTCCATATAACTGAAAATTAGCTTTCGTGCATGTCTCACGAATGAAGAAAATATGAGATACGATATAGGTGTTTTTCATTTTTACTATTAATAGCAACTGTCGCAATCTCATCTGTAATCTTTTGTTTGAACAGCTGGCATTCTCACTCACAATTTAGTCTCTGTTGCACAAGATTCTTCGCATGAAACATGCAATATTTTTCATTTGTGTGAATCACTGTACAAAATTTCCCTGAAGTACATTTAGCAACACTTTTCTTCCTGTTCCAGTTACTGTACCTGTGACATTACTCCTCAGTTATTCCTTCCTTAAATAGTTAAGCCATAGAAAGTGTAACTCTGAAAAAGGCATTAATCATTCTGCTTATGATCTCCTGTCACCAACCTACACCAAAAAGAAACGCCCTTAAAGCAAAAATAGCGGTCTCCAAAAAACAGGAAGTTGGGCTTGGCTTGACCTTGGTTGACTCTATCACGCGGTCTCTGGAGAGACTGCTGTTACTCATCGAAACTCAACGATAAGGATTCTGCCTTGCCTTGTTTCTTCAAAGACCTTGCAGATTAGACTTAGATATCTGCCCCCGTCTGGGGCTGTGTAACTAATAGGCTCCGAGCACATGCTGTGTGTCTGTGCATTTGCAGTGTTTTCTCACCTGCAGTGAATTTTCAACATATAACTTTAAACACTCTGTGATTACAAAACTAGTGCTGTATTCTATCTATTCTACCATGAGGTTGTGAAGCCGATTGTGTATGCGGTGAAATCTTAGTATTTCTAGGGTTAAACTGTGTTTGTTTTGAAACTTCCTGTTTGCTAATGTGGGGCCGGAGCCCAGAGTGCATCTGATTGTCAGCTACAGTAAATGTAGGAGGGAGCGGGGCTGTATGGGAAAGGGGGAAAAAAAGAGTGAGAGAGAGAAAATATGACGCTACATGATAAGTTCATCTGAGGAGAACAGGGGGTGGAGAAAATGCTCTCCTTTCCTCCCTCCCTCGCTCAACTTTTTTCCTGTTGCCATCTCTCTCTGTCTCTGAACAAAATAAACATGTATATGCAAACTTTTGTACCTCTCTAGCACGTCTTTTGGTTTCTATCTTGCAAAGCAGCATATTACCTGCCCTCCTTCCTTTTGCTGATGAGTAATAAAGCTCAAAAAAAGAACATTATCCGAGAAAAATCCTCACTGTATAACTAAATCAACAAACATCACCACATCATGTGTTATTTCAACCTAACTGTGCCGTTTTTCACAGCTTTTCCATTTTTGTTTGCATGTGGAGAGACGATCTGCTGCTAAATAGGGATTTGTTTCAAAAGTTTGCTGTTATTTCAAAGAGACTGCATTAAAAATCCCTTTAAGTCACTCAAAAATCCCTTTAAGTAAAATACACTTAGTACAGTAGTACACAAACACGTGGCACATCGACGCCATCTTGAGAGCTTTTCTTTGTAATTTTTTAAAGAAGTAAATTCGATTGAAATCATATTAATCAATGCATTTTTAATTTCAGTGGTCACTTGGTGTCATTTTGTTTAAGCTCTAACTAGTTATAGTCACCTTTTGTTTTCTAAAGAAAGCGCTTCATCGATTGTTTACCCCGTTTGAAAGGACATACTGTGAATTTGACAAAAAGGCACAAAATGTTAACATAATAGCTGGGTTGATGGATTGTAACCACTCTCTAATGTTGCGATCTTTAATCAAATACTTTTAAACTAATCTTAAATTACATTAAAACCCCATTTCTTGTATTCTGCGGAATGTCTGTAATATTTGTTCAGTTACTCCTGCCTGCATGCATAACCAATGTCATTTAGTGAATATTTTATTTAATTAGATTCTTATCTGTTGCATTTTATTATTTTCTTTCCCGAACAAGCTCTACTCTGTTTCTATTGCCATTTGTGTAATTTGCAATGCAAACGCGACAGAAAAAAAGCAGTCGAATACAAACAGGGCAAGCCTGCATTTAATTTTGAAAGAATACCTGCTGAATAAATGACCAAACAAGTGACTGAATGCTCTCATATTGTATATGCTAGAGGAAGTTTGTGCTTTCCTAAATGTACTATTTCTATCACGGCTGGGTCCTCACTTGCACTTTCTTTTTATAGAAATATAAAATACTAAACTGACCATAATCTACTCAACAAAAATAAAAGACAATTTTTGTACAGAAATTTGAGGGATGTACAACTTAAGGGGAATTTATAGGCCGCAAAACACTAGCATCATATCCAAGCACATTCCTCTGTTCATTTCCCTCCAAAAACATTAAGGTAACAGCCAAACTTTATTTGGAGGTTTGAATGCGTTCAAATCCTTAAACAAACTCAGCCCCCAAAATCAAATGCACAAAACGGCCCAAAAACGAAAGGAACGTGCATGCTGAACAAACACAGCCCTAAGTTATTTGTGAAAATAACTTCTGAAGATATCATCAAAAAGACATCGAGCATCGAGCATATAAACATTTATCAAATGTACGCCAACAATTAATTTGTCTGAAAGTTGTTGAGTGTAGTAGAAATGGCGGACTCTGAAGCATGGATTCAGGGGTGAAGCAGACACGTTTACAAGAGGAAGACAACAGTGAACAAGACAGCCCGAGCGGCAGGGTAAAAGAATCAACAATGATGCTTTAAAAGAGTTTCTTTAAAAGTAATCCATGGGATATTACAAAATATAAAAGCGAGGGGGAAAAAAATGAAATACCTGCAGACTAGAGGCTTCAACGGCAAAGAACACAAGGCAGGGTCATGGCGGCGAGAAGAGTAGACTCATGCACATACTACGACTATCTCGGGGAGAGAGACCTAGAAACGTGCTACCACCAAACATGCTCTTCCACGGGGTTGTGGCTGAAGAAAGAGCACGTACAGCGGCCTCCGTTTCACCCGCCTCACCACAAGCTCTTTCTCCCTGCCCACTTTGGCACAGGATGCAAAGTGAAAGACAGAAGCTGAGAGAGGTAGAGAGGAGGTGGAGAAAGAAAGGAAGTTTGAGTAACGTAAAAGAAGAGAGGGTTTGCCATGCTGAAAAATCACAAAGTGTCCATCACCGCCCGCGATAAAGTAGCACGCAAAACTTGTTTTTATGGGAATGTGAGAGGGTCAGGTTGTACCCCACATTCCCATTCACAGATTCTGGACACAGTCTGGAAAATAATAATTTAAGAAAAGCACCAGATTCAGAGTAGGTTAATACTTACGTGATTTTTCGTGCCCTTTAGCCGAGGCATGTGACAGACACCTTCGGCAATTAGTCAATGCTTTCAGGTGGTTTCTCGAGGAATATAAATAACCCTCCCAAAAGAAGCGCGAGAGGACGAAGAGTTGGTTTTGCTTGCCCCTGTGAATGCAATGATTGCCTTTGTCAGCATTTGGCATCTGTCCCAGGTAGTTTGAGCCTTCCAGTTATAGTCCTCACTAATCATTACACACATGCAGAGGCTGTTCTGCCACCGCCTGCGTTTTGGATTTCTTTATCAGGGAAACATGACATGAGCGGTGTGCGGTACTTCCTCAAAGAGACTTAAAAGACACCACACTTGGTTAATCTCGTTTGCTTGACTGATTCAGTTGGTTATGACTCACCTTGCGTTTGACATCTTCGTCCAAGTTGTACTTTGCATGCAGTCATTTAGTCAAGAGCGGCGAAACGCTATGCAAATAGGTGCCAAGAAAGTTATTGTGATTTTCAGTGGAGTCATAACGCTAGAAGTTTGTCAGGTCCTCAAGTCCTTACCGTGAAAGAGGAAGTGACTACAACGTGTCATTCATCGCGGGGTCTTCTTCCTGTGCCAGAAAGCTCTGATGTAAAACAGGAATAGTCTTTATAGTACGCAGATGGCATCTTGTCAAATGAGTCCACGTTTGTCCCGTCTGCTTGCAGGCAGTGTCCTGGGCAGCACAGTGCGTGACGTCACAGTTCCTTTGTTATTGATGCATTTACATATTTCTCATTTACTGAACTCCCTGAACTTCCTAGCACATCCGTTCCCCGTTCAATCCTCCCAGAGAGAAAAAAAAACATCTCTTTTAAACATCTTTTCCCGAGTGGCACCTTGCCAAAGTAGGGGAGCGTGAAAGCACAGAAGGAAATCCTTGATGCAGTGCCTTAGTTGCAGACGCTACAAAGATTTATTTTGCTCTTTTTTCCCTTCTCCAACAAATTTGCGCCCCGTGTCTCTTCCTGTCGAAGTGAGGGGAGGCTGTAAAAAGTTTCAGCTGCGCCGGCAGAGGCTGTCTCATTTGGCAGCAGTTCAAAACAGCATTGCTTGCTTCCAAAAGCCAGTCTGTTTGCCAGCCGCACGAGTTTGAAAAGGCCACGCTACACTCCGCCCATGTTTGGGAGAGCGAGAGAGAGAGAGAGAGACAGAGAGAGAGAGAGATGGGGCAAAGCTACGCGCCATGGCTCAGCCCTTCCCACCCTGCCTTACTTGGCAGAGCAGCTTTTTTCAGGATAGGGGGGAATCTAGGTCAGACCCTGTGTGCTTGTTGTGGGACAGATCAGAATACCTTTTCATGTGTGTGAGGTGTACACCTCCCTCGGCACTTACCGCTTCCTGCGCATGCCATCTAGTCAACTAAAAGCAGGATCCTGTCCAGGTCTGGTTACTCCTGTACAGTAAAGCGTACTTTTCAAAAGACC
>NC_133378.1:9439282-9489024 GCF_049309525.1 Garra rufa
AACATAAAAGTTAAAATCAAACATACAAGGCAACAATTATTCATTACTCCGATCATTAATTTCAAAATGTACCGCTCCAACAAACACTGCCATTCGTGTCTGTCGTAGTTGCATATGATTGGTTGCTGCCAAGTTGGTCGATGCTGATTGGCTGTCACCAAGTGGCAGGTCCCTCCTACCCTCCGAATGCCAGTAACTGGCTTCCGGCTGTCAATGGCAGGTACTTCCTGCTGTCAGCTGCCATTTTTTTTCTGAACCCCTTCTGGACTGAATGAATGTCTAAAAATCCTGATGGGAGTATCAGTATAAATAATTCTACATTTTAACAATAAGCCTTTTTTATCATGTAGATTAAATCAGAGTTGAAAATGTCCCTATAAGAGGGACACTTAGGAGTAATCACAATCACGCCTCCTTCCTGAGGAAGTCAGTATGTTAATTTTATTACATAAAAATAGCTAGGGACGCTATAATTCTCTAATCCATTGTGTTGTGCTCCTATGCAAGATGTTCAAACATGTTGTGGTGTGCTGAGGAAACCTCTCTCTCTTTGAAGAGCATTTTTATTTTAAAAAGGTGCTTTATGTGCCATTTTCTGTTTGTTTAGAGGAATTTGTAAACTGCAATAATAAAATAACTTGAAACATCTTTTTACATTATTTATTTTTGCACCAATTTATGCACTCAATAAGCAGTATTGTATCAGTAGTGATAAAATGTAAACAATACTCATCCCTACCACAGAAACATTCTCAAAATCCACCTAGGGTTTCGATATTTGTCCTATTTAAAACTTGACTCTTCTGTAGTTATATCATGTGCTAAAACTGGCGGAAATGTAAAGCTGCGATTTTCTAGGCCGATAAGATTAGGAACTACAATCCCATTCCGGTGTAATAGTCAAGGAAGTTTGCTGCCGTAACATGGCCGAAGCAGGCGCAGTAATATCACGCCGGTCACACTGGAAGTTACCTAGCTGGGAACTAATTTCAGGCACTGCGTAATATTACTGCGCCTGCTGTAAACTTATTAAGTCGGGGGGAGTTGGAGAATAAGCATATTTCCAAAAAAAAATGTAGTGTTTCTTTAACATGATTTTGAATCTCATATTGATTTTACACAACAGACCGTTAAACTGTGTTTCAGACTAAATTGAATGTAATATTTTATATTTGTTATATTTTATTTCTATAATTATAATTGTTTGTTTGGTTTTAACAGCAAGCCACTGACGTATGATACAAACAGCATCTATCCCTTCTCATCAATCATTAACAATTCTGTTGTAGTGGCGGTTTTACAGAGTACACATGCTTTGCATATGTGACCGTATGAGTCTGAATATGAACATGGTGAGCTTGTGGTAAACTGCCATCAGATGGAGCACAGAGCTTTGTCAGAGATGATGATGATGAAAAAACAAAACCCCACAGTTTACATATCACATATATGGTCAACAACATTTCAGAATTCAAATTCCAGGGAATTTAAACTGTCGAAATGTTTACCATTTATGTTTACACCATGCTGTTTGGCATAAACCATTGTTTTACAACCATATTCTTTAAAATACCATTTTAAATACTTTATTACATTTGTATAAATAAGCTTTCCATTGATGCATGGTTTGTTATGATAAAACAATATTTGGTCAAGATACAACTATTTGAAAAACTGGAATCCGAGGGTGCAAAAAAAAAAAAAAAAAAAAAAAATCGAAATATTGAGAAAATCATCTTTAAAGTTGCCCATGAAGTTCTTAGCAATGCATATTACTAATCAAAAATTAAGTTTTTATATATTTAAGGTAAGAAATTTACAAAATATCTTTAAGGAACATGATATTTACTTAATATCCTAATGATTTTTGGCATAAAAGAGAAATCGATCATTTTGACCCATACAATGTATTTTTGCCTATTGCTACAAATATACCTGTGCTACTTAAAGGAGTAGTTCACTTTCAGAACAAAAATTTACAGATAATGTACTCACCCCCTTGTCATCCAAGATGTTCATGTCTTTCTTTCTTCAGTCGTAAAGAAATTATGCTTTTTGAGGAAAACATTTCAGGATTTCTCTCCATATAATGGACTTCTATGGTGCCCCCGAGTTTGAACTTCCAAAATGCAGTTTAAATGCAGCTTCAAAGGGCTCTAAATGATCACAGCCGAGGAAGACGGGTCTTATCTAGAAAAACGATCGGTTATTTTCTAAAAAAACATTTATAATTTATATACTTTTTAATCTCTACACAGAGTACACACAGAGCTAGACAAGACAAGCTTTTGAGGTTAAAAAAAGTATATAAATTGTAATTTGTTGTGTAATGTGTAATGGTTTTTATTTATTTTTATTTTTTTTGGAAAATTAGAACGTTTTGCTAGATAAGACCCTTTTTTCCTCGGCTGGGATGGTTTAGAGTCCTTTGAAGCTGCATTTTGGAAGTTCAAACTCGGGGGCACCATAGAAGTCCATTATATGGAGAGAAATCCTGAAATGCTTTGCTCAAAAAACATAATTTCCTTACGACTGAAGAAAGAAAGACATGATCATCTTGGATAGGGGGTGAGTACATTATCTGTACATTTTTGTTCTGAAAGTGAACTACTCCTTTAAGACTGGTTTAGTGATTCAGTGTCAGATATGGTACTCACTTAATATCATGGTATTGATTAAAAAGTGTAATGTTATTAGAATCTTATTCAATCCAATCAGATTTTGTAAAAATCATTTTAGCATGTAGTTTTTGCTTGTCTAAAGAATTAAAAGCTTTCAATTTCATCATGTAAGATAAGTTGCTGCTACTTGAATATGCATATAATTCCTGTAGCAGATCTAGACAGGTGGTGCTGGGGAGGTGGAGGGTTTCTGAGAAACTCTAAAGGTCTCCAGGATCAAATTACAGTATAGCAAACACAGAACCAGACTATTTAAATGTTGAACAAGTACTCTCATCACTCTCAATCCAATCAGCTTGTGCCATATAGTAAATTATGTCATTGCTAGCAGATTGCATGTAAAGAACATAACAGCCTACACTTAAAAATAAAGGTCCTTCCATGAAGAACCTTTAACATTAATGGAACCTTTTTAAATGTAGAAAAGGTTTTTATAATATAAAAGGTTCTTTAGATTTTTAAAATGTTCTTTTAAAAACTGTTCACTAAAAGGTTCCTTGGGGAACCAAAAATGGTTCTTCTATGGCATCACTGCAAAAACACCCCTTTGGAGCCTTTATTTTTAAGAGTGTATGCCATCTAGATGTGTAGTCTGGTTGACTTAGTGATATTAAGTGATATTTTTGACAAATAAAACTGACTAAACATTTTTACAATGTAATTTGATAGATTAAACTGTTTGTGTGGGTTCCTTGTTATTGTCAAAAATGCAACTTTCCATGTTGAAATTAATTTATTCAGGCACATTAGATGTCAACATTTTAATGTTATTAAAAAGTCGAAATGAGCACAAAAATTGGCAAATTTCAAATGAATTGAAATGAGCACAAAAATTGGCAAATATTCAATATCAAAATAACAACAAGCAAAACGGATACATAACTACATAGAACGTAGTGCAATGGTTAACAATCCTCAGATTTCAACTTCTTAGAATTTCATGTTATTCCATGTTATTGTACATACAATTCCCAAGTTCAATTGAGCCTCAATTAAGCCAAATAACATTAGAAAATCAGTGTATTATGCCCACATTACATTATGAAAAGGCAAAAACTTTTTTCTGTAAAATACTCAGTATTTGTTTACACTTTCTCAGGTAGGAGAAATTCTTGGTGGATAAACCACATTAGCTACCCATGAATCTTTGCGAGTTGTTCTGAAGGCCTCTCAGAGTTCTCTCAGTGAACTGATAGGTGAGTTTACGCTTCACTTTGCAGATCTCTCCCGTTCGCGAGTAGTTTCGCAGGGCGCGGGCCATTTTCTGGTACGTCATGGTTTTCCGGTTGCCCTTGCGTCTGCCCCACATCTCAGCCAGCTTTTCCTTGTTCTGGGATGAGAACTGGAACGTTCCGTTGTTAGACTGAACCCACCAAATGCAGCTCCGCATGTCTGGTGTCTGAAGCATCTCATATAAGAACTGAAAGAGTCGCTCTTTCCTTTTACCTGAGAAACAATATTGTAAATGTCAAATGTATTTCAGTGACAGCAGAATATAACATTTACATTCATGCATTTTGCATCTATCGATCTCTGTGCACAATGAAAGCAGTGTTATCAAAGCCTACCTTGCCCTTCCAAATGTCAGATTAAAAATTTGCCTAAATAGGGACGCCCAATTTCCAACAAATTCCAAACTGGATATTTTTTTCATCAATGAAACCAAAGCCTATGCAGATCGCTTGACTGTACGGGCAACTCTGCCCTGCTGAAAAAAAAAACATCTAAAACCAGCTACTTCCAGCTTAATCTTAGTTTAGCTGGTCTCCCAGCCTGGGAAAGTGGCCAAAACCCCTCTAAAACCAGCCTGCTGCCCAGCTAAAACCAGGCTGGTTGACCAGGCCTAGGCTGATTTTAGCTGTTTTTTTCACCAGGGTGTTTGGATATAAAACTACAAGATGGGTGACAACAATACAGCAACAGACACTAAAAAACTTCACCCACTGAAGTCTGTCTAAATGATATTCTTTGGCTATCTATCAGGGGAATTTTCTCTGAATGATAAAAATTCATAGTACAAAAATAACACAATGCAAATATTCTTAAATATAATAATTAAATATGTATAATAAATCACTTGTTTTTCTAAAGAAACATTGTCCAGCAGCAACACCAGCAGGTAAAGTCACGTGAGAGGAGGCAATGCCTCCATCACGATATGATTGGACATGACTGGTTCTGATTGGCTGTGATTGGTTCATGAAATAAATCCTGCCTCGTGTTTGTGTGTGTTCTGCAATTCACTATTATGAATCAACTTCTCCAAAATCAAAAAGAAATAGGCAACCTGATTTCATGACAAAATGTTTCTGTGGAAACTTTTTTGCAAGACGTAAAATACGCCATGTACATTTTGTGACATATGTCCACTGAGTGGAAAAGAGTATTTACTAAAAGAGAATCTGACGTTGGTTTTGTAGGTGTCATCGCTGTTCTGACCTAAAATGCCTGTTGAGTTGTGCTATAAATCTAATGCTCCGCAACGTTTTAAAATAACATACCAACTGCACTACACCTAAACCTACCCAGTAGTATGAACAAAAGCGAATTTAATTTAAAACACAATTGCAAGCATGTCGTTATAGTTTGTTTTCTGATCGTTTAGCTCTTGAGCTCGTGAGTCATGTTTTTCATTGGATTTGTACCCAAGGATTCTGCATCCTAAGTCCAGTTCTGTGCCGACTGAGCTACTAAGCAAGCTTGTAATGTCTGGAAAGTGAAACATATGGAGCTGTTATCATAACTGTGTACGAAAACACTTACAAGTACTCACTGTATTACTGCCTCTAGTATTAATTTCAGTTGGAAACTGCAGTGATATGCACTTATTGGTACGTTTTTTGCATCTTGCGAAAAATGTCCCACAGGTACATTTTTTGTCATAACATCAGGTAGGTAAAAGGACTAGCAATGGACTAGCAATTCAGTGTCTTACCTGAGAGCGGTGCTAGAGCCAGGGAGTCATACGCAATCTGACTCTTCATGTCAGAGGCTGGAGATGGTGGAAATTCTTGGCAACCAGAACTGGTGGACAGCGAATCTGAATCACTGTACTGGTTTCTGTCATACTGGAAGTGTCCCTAAAACATAGACTATTATTATTAACAACTATGAGCAGGTGAGTCTTCAGTTACAAAACAGCATACAGTCTTGACTATAATATTACAGTGTTTACTTTATGTCTGGTCAGACCTACCCACTCATTGTGACCGGACTGACAGAGCCACGTCTGCTGCTGCTGCGGAGGCTGTTGTTCACGTGTCTCATCTGTTCTTGGTACTCCACCATAATGCCATTCATATGTATAATGTCCAGACCAGCTGTTCTCTATGGAAACACATCAGTCATTATTATTTCATATGCTGCTTGCTACAATCAACAACACATACAGGCTGCAAGAAGATATTTATGGTTATATTATCACTGCTTTTGATGGTAAAATATGTACTTTCTCCTAGCCAACTTTAGTTGCAGCTAAATATATATCATGTGTAGGCTGATTCCCCTGATTTCTCTAGCATTTCAAAACATTGCTGTTTGTTTGAGCATTCGACCAGTCTGACATAGCAACAGCTCAACCAATAGTGTGAGTTTGGGGGGCGTGGCTATCTGTTTGACTGACCAATGGCAGTTGTAGGAAAAGTAAACCCATTTAAACACTGTGATTGAGTTCAAACTAAATTTTGCAGCTCAAAAAATACAGTTCACAAGTAATTTTTTGTTTCTCTGTAGAATTTTCAAAAAATCGCTGTTTGTTGAAGCATCCATCCAGCTGGACATGGCAACAGCTCAACCAATGGTGTGAGGGTCTGGCTATCAGTTTGACTGACCAATGGCAGTTGTGGTGAAGGCAAACCTGCTTAAACACAGTGTGACTATGTTCAAACTAAATTTTGCAGCTAAAAAATTACACACTTCTCAAGTAAATTTAGTTTCTCTGTAGCATTTTCAAAACATTGCTGTTTGTTCCAGCATCTGTCCAGCTTTACATAACAACACCTCAACCAATGGTGTTAGTGTGGGGGTGGGGTTATTTATTTAACTGACCAATAGCAGTTGTTGGGAAGGTAAATCTGATTGTACGCTGTGTGACTATGTTCAAACAAAATTTTTGCAGCTCAAAAATTACAGTTCACAAGTAAATTTGTGTTTCTCTGTAGTATTTTCAAAAAATTGCTGTTTGTTGGAGCATCCGTCCAGCCGGACATGGCAACAGCTCAACTAATCGTGTGAGTTTGGGGGCGTGGCTATCTGTTTTATTGACCAATGGCAGTTGTGGGGAAGGTAAACCTGTTTAAATATTGTGTGACTGTGTTCAAACTAACTTTTTGTAGCTCAAAACTTGTCCACCTCTCAAGTAAGTTTTTGTTTCTCTGTAGCATTTTCAAAATATTGCTGTTTGTTTGAGCATCCGACCAGCCTGACATAGCAACAGCTCAATTAATAGTGTGAGTTTGGGGGCGTGGCTATCTGTTTGACTGACCAATGGCAGTTGTAGGAAAGGTAAACCTGTTTAAACACTGTGTGACTGAGTTCAAACTAAATTTTGCAGCTCAAAAACTACAGTTCACTAGTAAGTTTTGTTTCTCTGTAGCATTTTCAAAATAAGTGCTGTTAGTTTGAGCATCCAACCAGCCTGACATAGCAACAGCTCAACCAGTGGTGTAAGTGTGGGGGTGGGGCTATCTATTTAACTGACCAATGGCAGTTGTAGGAAAGGTAAACCTGTTGAAACTGAGTTCAAGCTAGATTTTGCATCTCAAAAATTACACACTTCACAAGAAAGTTTTGTTTCTCTGTAGTATTTTCAAAACATTGCTGTTTATTTGAGCATTCGACCAGCCTAACATAGCAACAGCTCAACCAATAGTGTGAGTGGGGGCGTGGCTATCTGTTTTACTGACCAGTAGGAGTTTTGGGGTAGGTAAACCTGTTTAAACACTGTGTGACTGTGTTCAAACTAAATTTTTGCCGCTCAAAAATGCAACACTTCACAAGTAAGTTTTGTTTCTCTGTAGCATTTTCAAAATATTGCTGTTTGTTTAAGCATCCGACCAGCCTGACATGGCGACAGCTCAACTAATCGTGTGAGTTTAGGGCGTGCCTATTTGTTTGACTGACCAATAAGAGTTGTGGGGAAGGTAAACCTGTTTAAACACTGTGTGACTATGTTCAAACTAAAATTTTGCAGCTCAAAAATTATACACTACACTAGTAAATTTAGTCTCTGTAGCATTTTCAAAATATTGCTGTTTGTTTGAGCATCCGACCAGCCTGATATGGCAACACCTCAACCAATGGTGTGAGTTTGGAGGCGTGGCTATCTGTTTGACTGACCAATGACAGTTGTGGAAAAGGTAAACCTGTTTAAACACTGTGTGACTGTGTTCAAACTAAATTTTGCAGCTCAAAAATGCAACACTTCACAAGTAAGTTCTGTTTCGCTGTAGCATTTTCAAAAAAGCGCTGTTTGTTTGAGCATCCGACCAGCCTGGCAACAGCTCAACTAATCACGTGAGTTTGGGGGTGTGGCTATTTGTTTGACTGACCAATAGCAGTTGTAGGAAAGGTAAACCTGTTTAAACACAGTGCAAAAGATTTAAAACTAAATTTTGCAGCTCAAAAATTACACACTTCACAAGTATTTACTCTGAAGTACAAAATTTCCAGTGTTTTTACAGTTTCTCTTCATTAAATTTTTATCAGCCATGACATGGAATCCACATCCTGAGGCATAAATAAACCAACTTTGTCAAAGAGGAAATTACTGACCTTACAAAACTGAAAGTGCACTTCCATTTGATTAGGGAGAAGTGGCTCTTCCCTCAGTGGTCTATTACATACTTTTAGTTCTAGTGTTAAGTTGATTATGAATCAACTCACCTGCCATGCTGTGCTCTTCTTGATTTCTCCTCTGTACACCTGCTGCTGACATCACCTCCACCGAATGCTCCTGCAGGTACTCCTCAATCATGTCAAGGTCTAAGTTCCCAGATGACGGCTCTCGGGGGCCCAGATCTTGAAAGTATTGAATCTGTGGGAAAGTCAAACACTGAATCAGATACAGTACAGACATTACACAGTGTACAAGAGACAATAATTTTCTTTCCTTCTCCTAGATTCAATCACAGGAGAACATTCACTGAAATCTGTTTATACACTACCAGTCAAAAGTTTGGACACACTTCCCTATTCTCTTTGATGGGGAAGTGTGTCCAAACTTTTGACTGGTTGTGTATATTATTGAAAAAAAAAATCATAATATAAGTAGCCATGAATAGAGATGTTTAACATGAATATTGGAAGGAAGTTGCAACAATTTGTCTGACTAGTACATTGTTCCGTCCCTCAGTAATATTTGGTTTTTACATGCACCAACAGACATATTTGCATTGCGAGTATGTGTTAAGCATTTTAGTGTTAATATTTTGTCTCTGTTTTGACAGTTCTGCGTATACACCCTGTACAGTATCTTAAAATTTTGACAGTATTTTAAAGCCACACTTCATCACTAAATGCCTGAATGTCACTGCATTAAACAACAAAATATCTAAGCATCAAGTCCCATTTATTTTATTTCATCTTCGGCATGCTTTCCACAAAACAATGTTCTTCAAAAATCCAAGAGTCACTGAGTATGGTTTGAAACACTAGAACTTTAAAATTAAATCTGCATGCATATTTATTGATCAAATATGATACTATATGGACATAATGACTATTCCATATGCTTATTAAGGTAATATTATTTATAGCACACTGTGTGATGCTTAAATATATCACAGAGCTAAAAAAAAATCATTTGCCAAGCCGTTACACCAATGCTTTCCCATTTGTTTCCCCTTTAGTCAATTTAATAAAAATGAATAATACTCACGTTTTCAAGAGTTGCCAACATCTAAAAACAGGAAAAACAAAAAAGATGAGTAAAAACAGCACATATGTACAAACACCTAATGTGACTTTACATGGCAACACAGAATGCACAGAATGCTGTTAGAATGCAGTTTGATCACAAGTTTTTCTAAAACATATTTCACAACTCAAACACTGAAACTGAAAGAAACAGACAAAACTCCTGTAAAATAAATAAGCATAAATGACTGCAAACACAGCAGAATTTTGTAAAATATTGTAGACACATAAATGTTCAGTTACCTCAGTGCAGTTCCAGTGAATGAAACGACTATTAGTGTATCACAATATAAAAGTGGAAAAGACTGTGACTGCTGAACAAGAGTTTGGAAGAGAGGGTGGAGCCTTCATCACCTGTAAATGTGCACCTGTTGCCTGATCTGATTCTTTTATATAGTCCCAACTGTCTCTCTCTCTCTGCTCCTCCCACTGGAATAACGTTGAGCCAACCTTCCACCATCCAAATGCAAATCTCTATTAATCAAACATTGATCTGGGTTTAACGGTATGGGCGAGTCTTATGACCACTCCCCTTTGCACTGTCTGTGTCAAAGCCTTCAGGCATGTGTTCTGTGTCGTTATTTGTGTCCTAAAAGACGGGATTTTACTCATAACTGCCACAGAGATTACTGAGGTAATTAGTGTATTGCACAGATCCAGATGAACTCTTTTTACCCTGTCTGAAATCCTTCTAAATCCTGCTGTTGACATGATTTTGGATGAACTACTTGAAAAGTACTGAAGGAGATACTTACTTGTTTATTTAATGGTAATTTGTGTAAAAATAAAATCACACGAACAGCTTTGTTGATGCTTGTGAATCATGATCTTCCTGTTCTGTGGTTAGTAAAGCTGAGTGACGGAAAAGTAACTTGAATTCAAACCAAAGGACTAATACAACAGCTTCTAATGGTGTATTACTGTTATATCAACAAGGCCATACTAGTTTCTACAATATACATTTTTGGAATATATATTAAGCAGTACCTTTTAGAAGTTTGGGGTCATTAGAGAGATCTTATTTATTTATTTTTATTTAGAATTGGAAGGCATTTTTATTATATTACAAAAGATTTCAATTTCAAATAAATGCTGTTTTTCTCCCCTTAAATATTCTGAAAAATCTATCAATTTCCACAATAACCACAAATGTTTTTTAAGCAGCAAATCAGTGTATTAGAATGATTTCTAATATAGGATCAAGCGATACTAAAGATTGGAGTAATGATGCTGAAAATTCAGCTTTGATCACAGGAATAAACTATATTTTACATTCAAATAGAAAACTGTTATTTTCAATTATAACATTTCACAATATTACTGTATTACTGTATTTCATGCCTTTGTGAGGCATACAATACTTAAGCAACTACTTTTAGAAACATAAAAAATCTTACAGACCCCAAAATATTGAATATTAACACATTATGTGGAATATACAGTGTTTAGACATTCAAAGTTTTTCAATAAATGGTGTTTTTTGAGGAAAACATTTCAGGATTTCTCTCCATATAATGGACTTCTATGGTGCCCCCGAGTTTGAACTTCCAAAATGCAGCTTCAAAGGGCTCTAAATGATCCCAGCCGAGGAAGAAGGGTTTTATCTAGTGAAAAAATCGGTTATTTTCTAAAAACATTTACAACTTATACACTTTTTAATCTCAAACGCTCATCTCGTCTTGCCAAGCTAGACAAGACGAGCATTTGAGGTTAAAAAGTATATAAATTGTATATCAATTGTAATCATTTTGCTAGAAAAGATCCTTTTTTCCTCGACTGTGATCGTTTAGAGCCCTTTGAAGCTGCATTTTGGAAGTTCAAACTCGGGGGCACCATAGAAGTCCATTATATGGAGAGAAATCCTGAAATGTTTTACTCAAAAAAAAAAACAAAAAACATAATTTCCTTACGACTGAAGAAAGAAAGATTTTCTATTGTATAAAGCATCATATTTCCTTATTTCTGTTTTTTTCCACTTTGAATATTTGATTTTATCTTATTTGGAGCACTGAGATTTTGTTGTACTATAAATATTTATAGTAGAGAATTGTATTATTTGAGTTGACTTGACTTGACTTGACTTGACTTGACTTGACTTGAATCTGAACTGATTGAATTGAACTGAATTGAATTGAATTATAGATTTTGACTGTGCATATTAGATTCACACCATGGTGCAGTATGCAGTCCATGTGCTTGTGACACAATGTGAGTCTACTATCAGATCCTGAAAAAGTCCTGTCTATATACTTTCCAGCACAATAAAACAACTGTACACCGGTTCAAATGAAAAGTCTTGTATAGTACATGATAACCACTTTTTATGATGCTTTTTCAATGACATGAGAGTGAAAAAGAAACAAAATAACAAAACAAAGAAGAAAACATTATTTTTTATTCAAATGTTTCATTCCATTTAATTAGTATAAACCCAGTTCTTTAATTAAAATGGTCTAATGCATGTTTCTGATGATGACATCCTTTTGACTGGAAGATAATGTTCTTTGGCAACAAGTATTACATATTTTATGATATATGTCACCTGATAAAACATGAAAAACTGCATACTGAGCACATGGCCTGTGGTGGAATAGCTCTTTTGTGACATAAAGTTTGTTACTGCATTGGTTAGAAACGGGGAAGTACCTATCCAAAGCATAGAGTAGCAGGAATGTACACCTCAGAGGAACAGAGAAGAGGATTGGAAAGTGAAATGAGGAACAGCTTTAGGCCTATACTGCAAACTCACGCTTACAAACTTTCTGGTAAACCCAGTTTGATTAACTTTTTATCAGACACTTTTTTTCTCCCCCTTGATCTCTAGATATGGCTTGAGTCTCTCATTGCTTTTTCCAAATGTGATTTTGTCAGCAATAAAATTATTCTCAGCCACCAAACCCTTTGTAAACAGCATTGTCACGCTGTGTGATTTAAAAGCATGTCTTAGTGTAAAAAAATAAATTAGAGAGCCTATAAAACTTGACAGTCAATTGTTGGTTCAAACTCTAATTTAGCAACGAGGCAATAAATGTCAAAAAGAAAACAATTTCAAGGCCACAGCAAATTTAAAGTCTAGGAAAAACTGAAGGTCTCCACGAATATGAGATTTATTGCAAATAGAAGTCAATAACATAGCAGAAAATAATCCTGTAGATATATTACACTGAAAAAAATGGGTACCTATAATGATATATATTTTAACAATTTAATTTCAAAGCTATTATTATCATCACTTAAAGCAGGGGTCACTACACTCGGTCCTGGAGGGCTGGTGTCCTACAGAGTTTAGCTCCAACCCTAATCAAACACACCTGAAACTGCCAATCAAGGTCTTAATAGGTATACTTGAAACTTCCAGGCTGCTGTGTTGAGGCAAGTTGGAGCTAAACTCTGCAGGACACCGGCCCTCCAGGATCAAGTTTGGTGACCCTTGACTTAAAGGATTAGTTCATATCCAGAATAAAAATATCCTGATAATTTACTCACCCCCATGTCATCCAAGATGTTCATGTCTTTCTTTCTTCATTCGAAAAGAAAATTAAAGTTTTTGAAGAAAACATTTCAAGATTTTTCTCCATATAGTGGATTTCAATGGGGATCAATGGGCTGAAGGGCCAAATTGCAGTTTCAATGCAGCTTCAAAGGGCTCTACACGACCCCAGCCGAGGAGTAATCTAGTCATTTTCTAAAAAAATTAAAATTGATATACTTTTTAATCACAAATGGTTGTCTTTACACATTTTACACATTATGTAGTCACATTAGAAAGCTCACGCGTAATGTAGGCGGAAGTTCTGACCCAGTGTTTAAACGCAAACATGCAAAGAAAGCCTGTTACCAAAAAAGGTAAAATGATGTCAGTGCGATTTTTTTCTCCCTACCCTGTCTTTTTGAAAGTACACAGATGAAGAACTAACCTTGCATGACCTTTTCAACATGATTATGTAATGCATGAAGTCATAGACATGCATCATAGAGCTAGTTTAAGACAAGAATTTGTGGTTAAAACGTATATAATTGTATTTATTTATTTATTTATTTATTTTTTAGGAATTTAGGAAATTTTATTTTTATTCTGAAAGGGAACTAATTCTTTAAATCAACCTAAACACATTATACCAACACAGTTCATTTCAACCTGATCTCATGATCTCATGATCTCTTTTATACGCAAGATCAGTTCCAAAAGGCCTATATATTATATAAATCCCTGTCATAGGTCCTTAATGTTACTTGGCCAATATGGTGTTTATGCCCTGCTAATATAAACATCATAAATACAGTATGTTACAAAAGTGAGTACACCCCTCACATTTCAGCAACCATTTTACTATATCTTCTCAAGAAACAATACTATAGAAATGAAACTTGGATATATTTTAGAATAGTCAATGTGAAGCTTGTATAGCAGAATAGATTTACTGTCCCCTGATAATTACTCAACATACAGCCATTATTGTCAAAATAGCTGGCAACAAAAGTGAGTACACCCTAAGTGAACTTGTCTAAAGTGTCAATATATTGTGTTGACACCATTGTTATCTGGCACTGCCTTAATCATCCTGGCCATGGAATTGACCAGAGCTGCACAGGTTGTTGCTGAGATCTTCTTCCACTCCTCACAGAGCTGCTGGACGTTAGACACATGGTGCTTCTCCGTCTTACACTTGAGGGTGCCCCACAGGTGCTTAATAGGGTTCAGGTCTGGAGACATACTTGGCCACCCCATCACCTTCTCCTTCAGCTTCCTCAGCAAGGCAGTTGTCATCTTGGTGCTGTGTTTGGGATCATTATCATGTTGGAAAACTGCCGTTCAGCCTAGTTTCTGAAGGGAAGGTATCATGTTATGCTTCAGAATGTACAGTACATATAATGAAATCCATGTTTCTTTAAATGAACTGCAGCTCCCCAGTACCAGAAGCACTCATGCAGCCCCAGACCATGATGCTACCACCACTATACTTGACTGGTACTCCTCACAAGGGCATCGCCACACATGCTTGACACCATCTGAGCCAAACAAGTTTATTTTATAGTCTCATCAGACCAAAGGACATGGTTCCAGTAATTTATGCTCTTGGACTGGTTGTCTTCAGCAAACTGAACTGTTTGCAGGCTTTCTTGTGAGCCAGCTTCAGATGAGGCTTCCTTCTGTGATGACGCCTATGCAAACCAACTTGTTGCAGTGTGCGGCGTATGGTCTGACCACTGACAAACTGACCTTCTACTTCTGCAACCTTTAAAGCAATACTGGCAGCACTCATGCATCTGTTTTTTGAAGCCAGGTTCTGCACCTGACACACAGAACGAGTGCTCAACTTTGTTGATTGACCCTTGCAAGGCCTGTTCCGAATGGAACCCATCTTGGAAAACCTCTGTATGACCCTGACCACTGTAGTGTAACTCGGTTTCAGGGTGTTACTAAACCTCTAATAGCCTTGGCCATCTTTGTGGAGAGCAACAATTCTAATTCTCAAATCTTCTGGTCTTTGCCATGAGATGCCATGTTGAACATCCAGTGGTCAGTATGAGAGAATTGTACTTAAAGCACCAAATTGCTCTAATACAAGATACACAACTTTGTATGGTCCTAACAAGCAGACAAAAACATAAACATGATGAATGGACATGTGGCTTTGCATAGGGTGACCATACGTCCTCTTTTACCTGGACATGTCCTCCTTTTTGGCTATAAAATTATGTCCGGGGGGATTTTGTAAAATATCATAAAATGTCCGGTTTTTTTACCTCATTTCACTGACCGTCATTAATTCAACACAGCCACTGCCCACCGGCATTATTCTGAGGTACCTGTCAGATGACGTGAAAGACCCAGTTGTCAAAACAAAACAAACAAGGAGCTGCCCTGCAAGAGCTGTGTGTCACTAACATGCCGAAACGCAGACTATCTCTTTCTTCTTATTTAAACATTTTATGTATTATTTATTTATGTTTGTATTAGGCCTGTATAAAGAATAGACTAAGAGATATTATATTTTTTACAAGGCAATAAGGTTGTGATATAAGATTCAGTTCAAACAGAAAGAGAATTTAAATAAATATGTGATCTCTAAAAGTGCTAAAAGCTGTCATTATTGAGCACCTGGTTACTTTTGCGGAGGGGGTTGTCCTCCTTTTGGATTCTCAGAATATGGTCACCCTAGCTTAAGCTACAGTCGTGGCCAAAAGTTTTGAGAATTACATAAATATTGGAAATTGGAAAAGTTGCTGCTTAAGTTTTTATAATAGCAATTTGCATATACTCACAGTGAGGCCAAGACTTTTGGAAGATGACCTGGTGTCAAGAAGGGCAGCAAAGAAGCCACTTCTCTCCAAAAAAAACATCAGGGACAGATTGATCTTCTGCAAAAAGTATGGCGAATGGACTGCTGAGGATTGGGGCAAAGTCATACTCTCCGATGAAGCCTCTTTCCGATTGTTTGGGGCATCTGGAAAAAGGCTTGTCCGGAGAAGAAAAGGTGAGCGCTACCATCAGTCCTGTGTCATGCCAACAGTAAAGCATCCTGAGACCATTCATGTGTGGGGTTGCTTCTTATCCAAGGGAGTGGGCTCACTCACAATTTTGCCCAAAAACACAGCCATGAATAAAGAATGGTACCAAAACACCCTCCAACAGCAACTTCTTCCAACAATCCAACAACAGTTTGGTGAAGAACAATGCATTTTCCAGCACGATGGAGCACCGTGCCATAAGGAAAAAGTGATAACTAAGTGGCTTGGGGACCAAAACGTTTACATTTTGGGTCCATGGCCTGGAAACTCCCCAGATCTTAATCCCATTGAGAACTTGTGGTCAATCCTCAAGAGGCGGGTGGACAAACAAAAACCCACTAATTCTGACAAACTCCAAGAAGTGATTATGAAAGAATGGGTTGCTATCAGTCAGGATTTGGCCCAGAAGTTGATTGAGAGCATGCCCAGTCGAATTGCAGAGGTCTTGAAAAAGAAGGGCCAACACTGCAAATACTGACTCTTTGCATAAATGTCATGTAATTGTCAATAAAAGCCTTTGAAACGTATGAAGTGCTTGTAATTATATTTCAGTACATCACAGAAACAACTGAAACAAAGATCTACAGTAAAAGCAGTTGAGCAGCAAACTTTGTGAAAACTAATATTTGTGTCATTCTCAAAACTTTTGGCCACGACTGTACATACTGCTGTTATCACTTAGGGTGTACTCACTTTTGTTACCAGCTATTTTGACAATAATGGCTGTATGTTGAGTTATTTTCAGAGGACAGTAAATCTATTCTGCTATTCAAGCTGCACATTGACTACTCTAAAATATACCCAAGATTCATTTCTATGGTATTGTCCCTTGATATACTAAATTTGTTGCTGAAATGTGAGGGGTGTACTCAATTTTGTGAGATACTGTATATAATAAAAATCCCTGTCATAGGTCCTTTAAGTTACTTGGCCAATATAGTGTTCATGCCCTGCTAATATAAACATCATAAATATATATGACATTAAATATCTTACCAGACATCAAGTCGGATCTTTTTTTAAGGACAAAAACTGTATCTTGTTGAGGAACGATAAAACTTAATTTCCTTTCAAAATAATGTTTTAATGAATATAATATATTTACTTCTGTTTCAATATTTTTGGACATTTTCAAAATACCTTCTCAGAAGAAAACGTCATACATATTTGGAATGACATGAAGGTGATGAAATGATAACATGGATGGCAGTAGATAAATTAAGAAGTAAGCAAAGATCAATGTATGATTATCTTATACACTACATTTCTAAATCATCACTGTCACGTTTCAAAAAAGGAAGTAAAAGGAACACTGCATTGTATTCACAAATACAGATACATTTGTAAGCACATCTTGTTCTCTCAGTTTTGGCCATTCATCCATACTGAGACAGTGTTTTTGTTCTGCGAAATGAAGCTTTTTGAAAACGCTATCCCAAAGGGTTTAAGTTAATGAAAACAGTTTTTGAGAAAACATTTGAAAATGATGAAGCATGCTTAGTCATGCTTAGAGACTTAGAGACACTAAAGATTTATTACCTTGTACATTTATCATATCACATTCTTGCAAATAAGACAAAAAATTCAGTCAAAATTTTGTCAAAATTGCTGTCCAGCAACAAAACATTTATTATTATTAGTTTTCATGAGGTTTTATGCATACAGTGTTAGGAAAATTTACTTTTAAAAGTAATGCATTACACCCTAAAAAAGTAACAATTTTACTTAGTTACTTTTTATGGAAAGTAATGTGTTTTGTTACTTTACAAATCTGGGAAAGGGTTTCTTGTTTGTTTTTAATATAAATAGTTCCATTTTGTCAAATATAATAGCCCTTTCACACCAAAAGCCTCAGACTGAGATAAAAGTAAATTCACTTCTGTACAGTACAACACAGAAGAAGAAAGTTTAACACTTTTCAGCATTAAAAAAAAATACAAATGTTAGTTTATCTTGAGTAATGTTTGCTTATTAGCAGTGTTGGGGGTAACGCATTACAAGTAACGCAAGTTACGTAATAATATTACCTTTTCCAAGTAACTAGTAAAGTAACGCATTACTTTTTAATTGACAAGACAATATCTGAGTTACTTTTTCAAATAACTAACACCAGTTCCCCTTTCAGTCGAATCACTTCGACGTTACATTGGGATCTCGCTTGAGAGACCGATCATCTCTGAGCCTTATATACAAAAAGGCCAATTGAAAATTGGCGAGTGGACGTGTGTGCCGGCCACGCCTCCGTACATACGGGTATATAAGATGGCGGCGCGCACCACTCAAACAGACTTTCGCTTCAGAGCTCTCATGCTCAAGCCTGCTGACTTCTCCAGAAGGAAGAAAGACTTCACGTTCCTGCTGCTGCTCTTCTCTGCTGGTGTGCTCCGATCGAATAGAGATAATCTTTCTGAAAGAGTGAATTTCTTGGCGCCGCCAGCGGGGTCCTGTGGGCGGCCGTTTTCACGGCCACAAAAAGCCTCCTGCTCTCCAGCGAGCAAGCCCCATTGAGTGCACAGTGGTGCCGCGGTTTCCTCCCTGGGCAGACCGGGACTGAAAGAGCAATTTCTCACGGCCGTGTAAAGACGTTCTTTTCAGAATGGCTTTTCGGCCGTGCGCTTCTGGGTGCGGCAGTTACCTCACCTCTCTGGACGGACATGAAAGCTGCTTCACATGTCTGGGCCCCGAACATGCTGAAGCAGCTTTCATGGATGGTTCATGCGTTCATTGTGAAAGCATGACCATGGGTATGTTGAGGACTCGCGCCCCACGGCCGGCGAAGTTTTCCCGCCGCTGTGGCGAGGCACGAGGGGGAATTTCAAGTCACGGTGCCGAACGCTCCGCCGGCCCCAAAAGCCCTGCGGTCTTCCGCCCGCCAGCATACCCCCGTCGAGATGCCGAAGTAGTACGCCTCCCCGCCATGCGGGCTGGGCGTCTCCTTTGGCGCTCCACAGGAGGAAGAGATGTCGGTCGCTGCGTCAGAGGGAGAGTCAGGGAGTGAGGACGCTCTTCCGGCGGCGCGGCACCCCTCCGCGGTCGCTGCTCCGTCGGAGGCAGACTCCGAGCTCTCGACTATGCTCCTCCGAGCCGCCAGGGGGATCGGTCTGGAGGTTACTCCATCGCCCTCGGCCGATCCTTCTCGGCTGGACGACTGGTTCCTGGGGAGGGCTCCGGCGGCACCGCCTCGCCCCCCCCCCCAGTGCCATTCTTCCCGGAGGTGCACGAGGAGCTGGTTAAGACCTGGCAGGCGCCTTTTTCATCTCGCCCGCTACCCAGCTCCTCTCCCCTCGCCACCCTTGATGGCGGGGCGGCCAGGGGATATGTGTAGGTTCCCCAGGTCGAGCGCGCTGTGGCGGTGCATCTTTGCCCGCGTGGCGCCGCCACCTGGCGGGACCGGCCGCATCTCCCCTCCAAGACCTGCAAGCGCTCGTCCGCCCTTGCGGGCCGCGCTTTTCACGCTGCGGGCCAGGCCGCCTCGGCCCTGCATGTGATGGCGACCCTGCAGGTCTACAAGGCCAAGGGGTTGAAACAGCTGCACGAGGGTGGTCCTGACCAAGGCGCGATGCAGGAACTCCGCGCTGCCACCGACTTCGCCCTTCATGCGACGAAGGTCGTGGCGCGGGCCCTTGGTCAGGTGATGTACATAGCACATACAGGTATGTTTCCGTCTCCAGGGCTGGGTTACAGCCATCTGCCTGAAGGGCACCTGCTGTCGCGTCTCGATTTTTTTCCCCGACGCACACCCCTTCTGCGGTCTGCTCCGGGGATCGAGCACTTCAGCGCGAGGTGCTTCCATTTGGCCAGCCCCCATCCTTCCTGCCTTCTTTAGGCCATGGGAGCTCCCCTGTCCCCTCTTCGGAAGACAGGAGTTCGCGTCATCAACCGTCTCTTCGACTGGTGCTTTACCAGACCACTCGTGAGTTCCGTTGTGCGAATATAGGGACCTGGTGCTTCGGCACCCCCGCCATCTGGTCCTTCAGGCCAACCGAGGGGATTCGTTTCCTCGGTCGGGAGCCCGACTCGGTCCACAAGACAGCCCGCCTTACTACCAAGAGCGCGCAGTCAGTGCTGTAGTCCTTGAGTCAATCAGGCACAATACAGCGGCCCCTCTAAAAATTCAGAGGCTCCTGGGGCACATGACAGCTTTAGCCGCTTAAGAGCCGCTAAGCTTGCGTCATGTGAGACTGCTTCAGCACGATCGAGTCCCATGATGGGCATGGCATCTCGGCTCACTCCAGACTGGCGTTTTCCCGCAGTATGGCCGACAAGCCAGCCCGTGGCTTACCACGGGTTGGGTTGCCATGTACGACAGAAGCTTACAACCTCCCCATCTGCTCCCATGGAGTCCAACGTGGCAGATTTTGCTACTTGCCATTCACTTGAAGCAGGAAAACTCAATCGTGCAGCCTGTCGGCTCTCACGGCAGTCCACCCACCTGCAGAATGGCGACTCCACCCCGTGACGCAGCTAGTTGGGAGTATATCGGTAGGCCAGCTACATCCGCTCGTCTTCCGATTCCTCCCATTGCCAGCTGCCGCTTTCAGAGTAACACTGGCACACAGCTGACCTCCGGGGCCCAAGTACGCCCTTCCCCAGCGAGCCTCCTTGCACAGACACTGTGCAAGTCCAGGGAGGACGAGGAGTAAGTCTGTTGGTTGCGCTACAAGAGTGGCCCACCCGGACTTAGGTCTTAGTAACCATCCCCTCGCGGCAGTCCCTCCCTGTAAGGGCACGGATTGACACCATAGACCTTTCCGGCCTCCCAGGCCGTGATAGAAACTATCTCTCGGTACCTAGCTCCCTTAACTAGGCTGGCTTGCGCACTGAGATGAGGTCTATTTGCTGGCATTCCTCTCGCTGAGAGGACCCACAGAGATACACGATTGCAGTAATGCTTCCCTTCCTGCAGGAGAGTTGGAGCGCAGGCTGTCCCCTCGACTCTCCGAATATATGCCGCCGCTTAGCCGCATATCACATGCAGTAGATGGAGCAAAGTAGGTAAGCATCCACTGGTCGTGAGGCTCCGCAGAGGTGCCTAGACAGCACCTCATACCCTCTTGGGACCTCCCCGTCGCCTTTCAGGGCCGCGGGACGCTCCATTTGAGCCACTGGCCTCAGTCGAGCTAGAATTCCTGTCGTTTAGACAGCGCTCCTGACTGCCCTGGCTTCCATCAAGAAGGGTAGGAGACCTACAAGTTTTCTCTGTCAGCAAAGCGTGTCTAGAAATTCGGGCCCGGCGACTCTCACGTTACAACCTGAGACCCCGGCCCGGTTATTGTGCCCAAGGTTCCCCACCATGCCTTTCCGCGGTCAGGTGGCGAACCTGCAAGCTCTGCCCTGGAGGAGGTAGACCCAGCCTTACGATGTTGTGTCGTTAAATATGTGAAACTGAAATCACTCGGCACTTCAGCCGCACCGAGCAGCTTATCTGCTTCGGGGTTCAGCAGAAAGGGAATGCTGTCCCCAAACTGAGGTCTGGCTCATTGGGTGGTAGATGCCATCTCCCTGTTATACTCAGGGACAGCCATGATCCTTGGCTCATGGCACCTCACTAGCAGATGTCTGAGAGCTGCGGGCTGGGCGCCCCGCAGTCAGGGCTAGATGCGGAGTAGTTCCTGGCTGTGCTCCTGCCAGGGTCTCCTTCGCACCGCAGGTTGTGGCGATACCTTTCATATTTCCAGCGGAGGATTCCGCTGTTTCCCTCGTGTATCCCTAAAAACCTTTGTGGATATATTGAATTATTCTCATTTCCACATGTAGAAAATTTCATGTGCTCCGCCCCCCAACCCATGCTTCAATACAATTGGCATCCCTGGAAGGCCCCCTTATTGGGCCTCAGGGCGTTGGGAAGGTTACGTTACACTTCGCCTGCCGGCATGTATACTTGTCAGCACGTGAAGTTGTGCGTAACGCGGCGTCAGGGTCGTGGCCTTTTCCATGGGTCAGTTCCCAATGTAACGTCGAAGTGATTCGACTGAAAGGGGAACGTCTAGGTTACGAAGGTAACCCTCGTTCCCTGAAGGAGGGAACGGAGACGTTACATTCCCCTGCCACGCCCCTGGCGTCGCGCTGACGCCGGCTTGATCGGCTCTTCAGCGAAAACCGGTTTATATACCCGTATGTACGGGGGCGTGGCCGGCACGCACGTCCACTCGCCAATTTTCAATTGGCCTTTTTGTATATAAGGCTCAGAGATGATCGGTCTCTCAAGCGAGATCCCAATGTAACGTCTCCGTTCCCTCCTTCAGGGAACGAGGGTTACCTTCGTAACCTAGACGTTACTTTTTTCCCCTCATTTTTTGATTAAAAGCTCCCCTGTCCCCATGTTGACAGAAATTGTGAGTAAGATGTCACTTTAGTTTTAAAATAAATGTGAACATGCATTAATTCATCTCACTCACTAAAAAAACAGATACAGTATTGTAGGATTTCAGCGCGAATCAGACAATTTAAGAGAGTCTATTAGAAGTTAGAACACTTCTACAGACGTACATTCCACAAGAGGCCCGTCATAAATCTGACGTTTCATAGCCTGGCGCCAGAACGCCAGCCTGAAGCAGACCTAACTAACCAAGAACTTGCAAAATTAACACAAAGACACTTCTTCATAATCAAATCCTTCGAATAAGGAGATTGTCAAATTTGGAGCAAGTAACCAAGATTAATGGTCAAAGAGATGCACATTTTGAACATCACATGATTAAAGTCATTAGCGATATGGTTGGTTTTCCCCCACACACAGGACACAACGGAAATTCCTTCCCTAAACTTTTGACCTCCCAGCTTAGAGAACAGACCCTCACAGAAGGGCACAGAAAACTGTCTATTGATGTACATATGCGCCTAAAATGTGCTAAAGAACTAAGGAGCAACTCCTCATTTCTATGTATAACTTCCTATCATATATGTAACCCACACATTTGTCTATTATGTTTTAATCACTCATTGTGTATGTCCCTTTTGATAACTATTGATGTCTGAGTTGGAAATCGCATTCTCAAAATGTTCCTGTAATTCAATTCTTTGCGAAATGTATTATAGTCTTGTTATAGAAATCATGTCCAAATTTATCTCTGCAAAGAGCGGGAATTTGGGATCACGGGACTAATAAGATAACATTGGGATTTATGGTTGGTAGGAGGAACCAGCAGTCCACCGGACTTCGGACATTGTTCTAATTGGTCAAGACACCATTTTGGGATGTGTCCAAAGGCTGAGTTTAAAAACTCAAGGACACCCTCAAATCTCTCTCTTATCTCTTGCAACTTTTCTCACTCCTTACAACGCTCTTCACGTGCTTCGCGCCGCCGCGTCTCGACGCCGCCTGGCCTGAATGCCAGCCTCCTCACCTCAAGGAAACATGAGGAGATCACCACACCTCTATCTTTTTCTTTAATCCTTTTTATTTCTTTCCGTTGAGAGTTTCGTTTCTAGTTAAGTTTGTGCAAGCCGCGACCGACCTAAACGTCTTCGCTGACCTCAACTTCAACAGCACGCAACTCTCATATCCAGCCAACGCCCAAGCACACAAAGGACCACAGAACCAACCAATCAGCAACCTCGGGAAAGCCCCTTTCTGAAGCGACGCAACTAAAGGAATTCCCAAAGGCAACGCGCAAGTAACCTCCAGAATCTTACTGAACTGGTGCATTTTGATATAAAGTTTAATAACCTCTTTGAGAGACTCAATATGAGGGTTAATTAAGTGATTGATGGTTGTTCAGGTCTAAGCAAATGCACATTGCTATAACTTGGGACTTCATATTTTCATTCCTTTAAACTCATTCTTTCCTCACTTTCTCTTTCTGCAACCTGTGTGAATGCGTGTGTTTATGTTAGTTTAGTTTGTATGTGTTAGGTTTATCCATTAAAATCATATTTTTATTAGAAAAGATAAGTATCTTGTGTTTTGTGCTTACAAATTAATGTCTTAAACTGCTGATTTTGCTACTGTGCTTATATATAGTGTTTTCACTATATTCTGGATAGTAATATCCATTGCAGAGTTTCTGTTAGACGGCTTGTGAATGAATCGCGCGTCGACTCTGAACAGCCGTAAAACAGCGATTCTGTTCAAATTCCCTATTGAATCATATTCGATTCCCTTTGAGCTAAATTATAAATTATTATGTAATTAATCCCTATTACAATCTTACAGTATTATGAAAATTAATAAAAAAGTGAAATTCAATGCAAACCTGCAATAATTAAATGTTAAATAATACAAATATCCTTTATGTATTTAATCCCATTTTATTAACCAATGTCTTTACTGCCGAACTTCGATGATTCAACCATACTAACAAGAAAAAATTACTCAAGATAATCTAACATTTGATTTCCTTTTTTTTATTGCTGAAGAGTTGACATTTTTTCTTCTGCGGTCTACTTTAAAGATGTTGATTTACTTGTGTCTAAGCCTGAGGCTTTTGGTGCCAAAAATAGAACTTTTTATATTAAAAACAAACATGCAAGCCCTGCCCAGATTTAAAAAGTAACCCAAAAGTAACGTAACACATTGCTTTTTATAAAAAGTAACTAAGTAACGTAATCAGTTACTTTTTTATGGGAGTAACTCGATATTGTAATGCATTACTTTTAAAAGTTACCCAACACTGACAATTAATATGGTTGAATTGGATTATTAAAGGTCAGCAGCAAAGACACTGGTTAATAAAATGGGATTAAATACATAAAGAATATTTGTATTATTTAACATTTAATTATTGCAGGTTTGCGTCATATTTTAAGTTGCATTTCACTATTTTTTAAATTTTGAGGAAGACTGAATCAGTTTTTTTTTAACTAAAGAACTAAAGTAAAGTAACAACTTACTCCTGATTTCTCTCAACATGGGGACAATCAATAAATGGGGAAAAAAGTAATTCAGATATTTTCTTGTAAATTAAAAAGTAAAGCATTACTTCACTTGTTACTTGAAAAAAAGTAATCTGATTACATAACTTGCGTTACTTTTAATGCGTTACCCCCAACACTATACGCATATACGCAGTAAGGTGAATTTAACATTTGCTGAATTGACCTTTAGCAAAGACCCGCCCATACATGACAGATCACTGTATTGCCTCATTTCATATTTACTCAAAGTATGAAATAAACATGAAGGAACATCAGAACGTATTTTATTTCAACCACAGAAAGGCATCAATACACACAATTTTTCAAGTTTTAGTCCACCAAAGTTAATCTACTCTCCTGTCTGATTGGTTTGTTGGGCAAAATGACAGATTCTGCTTTATGATTGGTCAGATCACCTGTCAATCAAGCTCTGTGCAAAGGGTCAATTCTCAGTGTAAATAAGAAACTTCTGGAAAATGCTTGAAAAGAGAATGTTTTGAAGTGAAAACACCATTTTCAAATGTACCTATTTACATTTTCCTTTCTCTTCAAATAAAACAATAGATCATCATGTGTGAGGGCATATTTCTGACAAATCCCCTGTTCATAGACGCTTCACTTCAGTGAGGTAAAGGGGTAACACTCAAACCTCATTTCAACTGGCATCTGCTAATATTAACAGAGGGGGAATTTCTGTCAGGTTTTATGAAATCACAGACGATACAATGACAAGCCTTGGCCATCTTTGTGGAGAGCAACAATTCTATTTCTCAAATCCTCAGAGAGTTCTTGCCATGAGATGTCATGTTGAACATCTAGTGGTCAGTATGAGAGAATTGTACTTAATTGTACATGAATGAACATCAGTATGTATTTTATTTCAACCACAGAAAGACGTCAATGCACATAAAGTTTTAGTCCACCAGAGTTAATCTACTCTCCCGTCTGATTGGTTTGTTGGGCAAAATGACAGATTCTGCTTTATGATTGGTCAGATCGCCTGTCAATCAAGCTCTGTGCAAAGGCTCAATTCTCAGTGTGAATAAGAAACTGTTAAAAGAGAGTGTTTTGAAGCAAAAACACCATTTTCAAATGTACCTACTTTTTCATTTCTCTTCAAATTAAACAATAGATCATCATGTGTGAGGCCATATTTCTGAACAAATCCACATAGACTCTTCACTTCAGTGAGGGGAAAGGTCAACACTCAAACCTCATTCCAACTGGCATGCTAATATTAACAGAGGGGGAATTTCTGTTGGGTTTTATAAAATCACAGACAATACAGTGAGAAGGTCTTGAATTTTTAGCCATGAGAAGTGATTAGTAATGACATTGCTGGCTTGAGCGACAGCTGGGAAAATACATCTGGCTCTGCCTTGTCAGATAAAGTCCACCATCTGGAATATGGCGGGTTTTATGAACTAACTTCATCCTAACCTCCGCTGAGTTATCAAACTGTCCCGAGCGAGTGTTTACTCTGTAAACAGGCTTTTGAAATCACTTTGCAACATTCGTCCTGTGAGAATCCCATACAATTGACCTGTTTGTGGACATTTTATTGTTTCTGTATGAGTTAAGCACATGTTTTTGTGACACATGCACAGAAGCAGAGCCAGAATAATGCCTGACTGAATGTGAACCCTAAATAGGAATTTACTGTGTGAATTTCCAGATTTTGTCTGCCAGAAAGTTCACTTTCATTTTTGTTATCCAACATAATTTTAACTATGCAGCCTTGAAGACTCTTTTACAGTAGTCGTCAGAAGCATAGCCTCTGGTTATAAGCAGTGCTTGGATTGCGTAATTTACACATAATTGTTTTAATGCGTTTGCCAAGTTTTGCTTTGTTTTGACTCCTAGTAACCGCTGAGGTGAGAAACTGGTTTTTTGGAATGTCAGTGTATTGACTTGGATTTTACAGACGCCTTTTTAACCCTTGCTGCCTTCTTAACGACCAGCCAAGACAAAACAAAACGTAAACAATAATACCAACAATGACGCAACTGGCTCTACAAGGGAGAGCTGTAAACCAGACGAGCCCGTTTGGAAAACCCCTGGCTCTGAGAATATCTGGCAGTTGTGTTTTCTCGCACCTGCTGCTGATTAGTGATGTTAAGAGACAAAAAAGAGTTATAGCTGCAGGTGTAGTTTTCAGAGACATGAGGGAGCAGATTCTTATCATATTAATATTTAATTTTATTCTTACTACATGCATAATTGATAAGGGCAGATGTGTGACAGGCTTGATATTGATAATAGTCAACAACTGACAGGTACTATAACCTTCTTAGAACTTCTGAAGGTTCTCTCATTGTTGCAAAGTAAACATTCTTCCAATAACGTTAATAGAACATTAATTTGTGCGTTGTTAGGGACTAACTAGTTAACTAATTTAGATTACAGATATGATTTCTGTCCCAAATTGCACTGACTAATCTTAAAGGAGTAGTTCACTTTTTAGATCAAGAATTTACAGGTAATATACTCACCCCCTTGTCATCCAAGATGTTCATGCCTTTCTTTCTTCAGTCGTAAAGAAATTTTATTTTTTGAGGAAAACATTTTAGGATTTCTCTCCTTATAATGGACTTCTATGGTGCCCCAGAGTCTGAACGTCCAAAATGCAGTTTAAACGCAGCTTCAAAGGGCTCTAAATGATCCCAGCTGAGGAAGAAGGGTCTTTTCTAGCGAAACAATCGGTTAATTTCTAAAAACATTTACAACTTATATACTTTTTAATCTCAAACGCTCGTCTTGCCGAGCTAGACATGACAAGCATTTGAGGTTAAAAAGTATATAAATTGTAATGTTTTTTTTTTTTTTAGAAAATAACCCATCATTTTGCTAGATAAGACCCTTTTTTCCTCGGCTGTGATCGTTTAGAGCCCTTTGAAGCTACATTTTGGAAGTTCAAACTTGGGGGAACCAAAGAAAGTCCATTATATGGAGAGAAATCCTGACATGTTTTTAAAAAAACATAATTCCCTTACGACTGAAGAAAGAAAGACATAAACAAGGGGGTAAGTACATTATCTGTAATTTTTTGTTCTGAAAGTGAACTCCTTAAATATGAGACCCCAATGTTTCAGGAGTTTAAGACACAGAATAGGACTAATGTTATTTTGATAACTTTTAATCCTGTTTGGGTTTATGTATATGCTTTATTTTTATTTTTTGATTTATTTTTTCCAAGGCATTGTTAGATGCCAGTGTTTCCTGTCATAGCTCTGCAAAGATATGTGTTCAAAAACTCATAGCTAAACTATTTCTTGTTATGATTTTAATTTAGTATTTAACCTCAGAATGATCTCAAAGTCTGATTTTGTGGCTGTGCTTTAAAATTAAATTATTATAATCTTAAATTCAGTAATGAAGGATTTGGAGTGTTGAGTAACACTGTAAGGTTAACCCTGCCTGCTTTAAATTATTTAAAATGATTAACAGAAAACATTGAAAACGTCTCAGGTTACGTATGTAACCCTAGTTCCCTGAGGGAATGAGACGCCGCGTCATGGAACGCTATGGGGAACGCCATTGGCGGGCAGCACTCTGAATCATGTCTACAACCAATGAACGACAGGAGTGACGTCACAGGCGCGGTGACGTCAGCGACCAGGAAGTATAAAGCATGTGCGTTTGAAGCCGGCGGCAGCTCTTTTAGGAATGAAGCGAGCGCCGCAGGGTGCGGGAATTATGGTCCGAGACGCGGCGTCTCATTCCCTCAGGGAACTAGGGTTATATACGTAACCTGAGACGTTCCCTTCCGGGAACTCGAGCCGCGTCATGGAACGCTATGGGGAACGAGACTACCAACGCCCCCATAATTTCCAAGCCCTGCGCAGTGTCTGCTCAACCAGGGTGGAAAAGTTGTGTCTGGTGGTTCTTGCCAGAGCACAAGAAGAGCCATTGTCTAGTATTCCACGGACAAGAGGGCAATGTAATCCTCGGCCCTTGGGCACACGAGGAAGGTAGTCAGCCTCTGTCTGGTCGCCAGCCAGAGCGAGAGGTAATCCTCGGCCCTCAGGCGCACAAGGAGTCTTGGTCGTTTGTCTGGGAGTAGCCAGAACAAGAGGGACCACAATAACCATTGTCTAGTGTTCCACGGACAAGATGGTGTAAGTAGTCCTCGGCCCGCAGGCACACGAGGACAGTGCACTCGACCTCCAAGAGTGCTCCTCGGCCCTCAGGCTCCCGAGGAGAAGGTAGTCCTTTGTCTGGGGTTCCGCCAGAACAAGAGGGACTCAAGAACTCGGCCTGGTATTCCTGCCAGGACGCGAGGGGAATAAGCCTTTGTCTAGTATTCCACGGACAAGAGGGCGATATAATCCTCGGCCCTTGGGCACACGAGGAAGGATGAACACCTCTGCTTGGTAGCCAGCCAATGCAGGTTTTACTCCTCGGCCCTCAGGCGCACGAGGAGTCTTAGTCCTTTGTCTGGGAGAAAGCCAGAACAAGAGGGACCGAAATACACTCGGTCTGGTAGCCTTGCCAGAACACGAGGGGAATAGGCCATTGTCTAGTATTCCACGGACAAGAGGGCAATATAGACCTCGGCCCTTAGGCACACGAGGAAGATAGTAGGCCTCTGCTAGGTCGCCAGCCATTGCGAGAGGCACTCCTCGGCCCTCGGGCGCATGAGGAGTCTTAGTCCTTTGTCTGGGGAAAGCCAGAGCAAGAGGGACTGAACAAACTCAGCCTGATAACCCTACCAGGACGCGAGAAGTATGAGCCTTTGTCTAGTATTCCACGGACAAAAGGCAGTGTGATCCTCGGCCCTCAGGCCCACGAGGATGCAGAAATACTCCTCGGCCCTCAGGCACATGAGGAGAATTATGGCGAAGAACGACTTCTCTTCTTTTAACAAAAAGAATGCGCCTTGAGAAGTCTCCTCCTGGCTAAGGAGGGGGCTGACTCTATCGGACTTAGCCTTGCTAATTCGAGAGGACAAAGGAGCCTGGAGCGGCTCTGAGGTCGAGTTCATAGAACCTGACGAACATCAGGGACGAGGACCAACCCGCAGCATTGCAGATGTTCTGGATGGGGACACCTGCTGTCAGAGCTTTAGAGGCTGACAAGCCTCGTGTGGAGTGAGCCTTGACTCCCAACGGGGATGGGAGACCAGAGGACTCGTAGGCTGTAGAAATGGCATCTATGATCCATCTACTAATTGTGGGCTTTGAAGCCGGGCACCCCCTCTTTGGAGGGCCGAAACAGACAAACAGTTGTTCTGATCTACGCTACATGGCAGCTCTGTGGACGTAGGCGTCTAGTGCTCTGACTGGGCACATGCAATTAAACTTCCTGTGGTCAGACTCCACGAATGGAGGAGGATAGAACGCCTGAAGCGTGATCGGCTGTGGTGCTAGGGACGGGACCTTCGGTACGTACCTGACTCTCGGGTAAAGAAAAGCTTTGGCCATCCCTGGGGCAAAGTCAATGTGTGATGGGGCCACCGAAAGGGCCTGCAGGTCCCCAACTCTCTTCAGAGAGGTGAGAGCTAACAGAAGCGCTGTCTTTATGGTAAGCATGCGATCTGTGATGGGCTCGAATGGAGGCTTACATAGAGCTTCTAGCACCACGGCCAGGTCCCACGTAGGAACCCTCGGTTTCACTCGAAGCCTCAACCTGAGTGCACCGCGGAGGAAACGAATGACCAAGGGGTCTCTGCCCACTGAGAGGCCACCGTGAGGGGCGTGGTAGGCAGATATAGCCGCCACGTACACCTTCAGGGTGGAGTGAGCTCCAGTACTGTACCAACCGGGCAGTTAACTGGGTCTGAGCGGTGTTCGCGACACCATCTAACAAACAGGTTCCACTTAAGGCCATAAAGTTTCCTCGTAGAGGGAGCTCTGGATTGGAGAAGGGTCTCAACGACCTTGGTTGAGAGACCCGCTCCTATGAGTTGTGCCCCCTCAGGGGCCACACCCATAACTTCCACCTCTCTGGGTGGGGGTGGCAGATCGCGCCCCCAGCCTGACAGTACTTGGAACTGTTTGACAGTGAGTGACAGGCCTAGCTTGACCGCATTTACTGCAGTAAGGATCGACTCGATCCGAGCAGGTGACATTCGTGCCTGCATCGTGGTCGAATCCCAAACTACACCTAGATACGTGGTCCTCTGTAATGGAGAAAGCACACTTTTCTTGGCGTTGAGTCTCAACCCCAACTCTTTCATGTGAGCGAGAACAACACCTCGATGTTGAACCGCTAACTGTTGCAAGCTGGCCAGGATCAGCCAGTCGTCTATGTAGTTGAGTATGCGGATGCCCTGGAGTCGCAGAGGAGCCAGAGCAGCATGCACACACTTTGTAAAAGTTCGGGGTGAGAGAGCTAGGCCGAAAGGAAGCACTTTGTATTGGTAAGCTTCGCCCCTGAAAGCGAACCTGAGAAACTTCCTGTGCTGAGGAAGGATGGAGACGTGAAAATAAGCGTCTTTTAGATCTATCGTGACAAACCAGTCCTCGGACCTGATTTGTGACACGACATGCTTGATAGTTAGCATTCTGAACTTCAGTTTCCTGACTGAGCGGTTCAGCTGTCTCAGATCTAAGATGGGACGAAGCCCTCCATCCTTCTTGGGAACAAAGAAGTACCGGCTGTAGAACCCGTACTCTCTGTCTTGTGGAGGGACCACCTCGATGGCCTCCTTCCTGAGAAGAGTTTCTACTTCCTGTTCCATTACCAGACCCTGCTCGGGGCTCACCAGAGTTGGGAATATCCCGCTGAAAGGCGGCGGCTTGGCGCCGAACTGAATGCAGTAACCTTTCTCTACAGTGCGCAGGACCCACATAGAAAAATTCGGCAGTAGTTTCCACGCTGCCAGAAATTCTACTAAGGGAACCAGCCTCTCGAGACTGGTTTCTGGATTTATTTTAGGAACTAATTCGGAGACCTGTAACAGCGTACTGGCAGGATACTCCTGAACTAGCTTCTCTGAAGACCCCCGTGGGGGTTGCGAACTCTCCAGGGCCGCTACGTTTCCGGGAGGAACAGCTAGAGAATGATGTTCGCGGGAGATTGCCGCGCCCTGTAACACTGGAAGGGTTAGCTGACAGATCTCCTGAGGGCCCCGAGGGGGCTTGGTGACCATAAACTGTGGTGCAACGCAAGCCCCCTCGAGAGGGGCTGCCCTCATCGACCCTGAGACATAACCGTCAGGGCCGCTTAGCCGAGGACCTCTTCAATTGGAGGACGACCCTCAGGTCGGGCCTCTTCTTAGAGGCCCCCGGCTTAGAGCGTTGCTGACCCCGCCCTCTAGGCCTGGCCGGAGGAGCACGGGTGGCAACGCCCTGCTTTTGTGCCTCCCTGTACGAGGAGCTCGTACACGTCTAGCAGCCTCAGAGGAGTAAACGCGGCGAGGGAGGTAGGTCTTGACCGCCGCCACCTGCTTGCGGACAGTGGGATGCAGGGGGCGTACAAGAGCATGACCCTGTCCTTTTCTTTGAGTTCGGACAGGGTCAGCCAGAGATGCCTCTCCGCGGCCACCAGGGCTGCCATAGACCGCCCCACAGCGCGAGCGGTCTCCTTGGTGGTGCGGAGAGCTAGATCAGCTGTACGTCGCATCTCTGTAACATTCACTTCCTCGCCCTCATTAAACTCCTTCAGCAGGTCGGCTTGGTAGGCTTGAAGGATAGCCATAGTATGTAAACATGAACCAGCCTGACCTGCTGCCGTGTACGCCTTGCCCATTAAGCTAGACGTTAGTTTGGGTGGCTTGTTGGGCAAGGACGGAGCCTTCAGGGATGACGCCGAAGATATGAGAAGCTCTGGGACCTCCTCCCGGGGGGAAGAAACCGCAGCGCGGGCTTCCGCATCCAGGAGGAGATCGCTCGAACCGCTGAGTGAGGGAGGAGATAGGGGGTCACCCGTCTCCATACCCTCCAGCAGATCGAGCTGCGAACCCCACGAGTGTAGCTGCCGCTCCGCCTCGGCGGAAGCGGGGCCAGACCCGCGGGGAATGCTAGTGAAAGCCCCCTCCTCGAAGAGGGCTTTCCGGGAACGGAGCACCCACAGCGGAAGACGCTCACACTGCGGGCAGTCAGCCTTTTCGAGGGCTGACTGTGCGTGCTCCGCTCCCAAGCAAACCACGCATAGACTGTGTGTATCCCCACAAAGAATGAAGCATTGGCAGGGAGGGACACACTGTCTATGCGGGCGCTGAACCGCCATAAAACTTTTCCCCTTGGTTGTTTTCATACTACTCAAATAAAAGGTGTGCAAAACTGGCACGAAAAAACAGCAGTATGAATGAGACAGACAGACACAGAGCGCTCTCGCTGAATGACAAAAGCTGCCGCCGGCTTCAAATGCACGTGCTTTATACTTCCTGGTCGCTGACGTCACCGCGCCTGTGACGTCACTCCCGTCGTTCATTGGTTGTAGACATGATTCAGAGTGCTGCCCGCCAATGGCGTTCCCCATAGCGTTCCATGACGCGGCTCGAGTTCCCGGAAGGGAACATTTATTTGAAATTTAGAAAAGTAATCAAGCCTTGATTACTTGAAAATAACCAATTGTTCCGCTAGATAAGCCCCATCTTCCTCGGCTGGGATCATTTAGAGCTCTTTGAAGCTGCATTTAAACTGCATTTTGCAAGTTCAAACTCAGGGGCACCATAGAAGTCCATTATATGGAGAGATATCCTGAAATGTTTTCCTCAAAAAACACCATTTCTTTACGACTGAAGAAAGAAAAACATGAACATCTTGGATGACAAGGGGGTGAGTACATTATCTGTAAATTTTTGTTCTGAAAGTGAACTACTCCTCAAGAAAAAGCAATGTTAACTATATTTGGAATGTCCAGAGAACATAACACACAATTCATAAAACAATACACCTTCTCTAAACTTTAAAGACTATCTCAAAACTACACACCAACAAACCTCAAACTTCCAGGTCGAAACCAAAGATTTTAGTCGAAAACATATTCTAGTTTGTCAGAGTGAGATCCATTCAAAACACAGTTACAAAAACCTCCTTTTGGCAATCAGAAATCAATGCTTGTCAATTTCTATTACAGTATACAACAATAACAGAGTTGTGCTGACACAGTGAAATTCAACAATAGGCTCTAAGAAAAGTTCATTATCATTACATTGCTGTAAACTGATCTTACAGTAGATGAGAACCACTAGTTCAAATATAAAAAATTTGAATATGAACACACAACACAGTACTGTCAATTACTGTACAGTACAAAACAGTAGTGGTTATGACCTAATTTGCCTAAAGCCATTTCTCAGTCTTTTGACTTTCTCTACCCTCCCAAGTTCTGCAAAAGTATGTGGCTACAAATCAATTCGACAGTTACAAGTGTGAGGAGTTTACAGCATGTGCTATAGTATTTACTGAACCTATTCACTGTAAGTAATATAAAAACCCAGTAAATGAGCCTGTAGGCCAACTTCCCTTATGGTCATTCCATGCACAATAACATGACTATAGTGCTTTGTATTTCATCAGGAACAAATGTCCTTTTGACCCTGATGTCTAAATTTTTCTTTTCCTCTTTTTTCCCTCTTTGTACTCCAGTAGGATTCATTTTCCAAAGTACATAATCATCCGTGTCCCTATTTATATTATCCTAAGATTCTGAGTCTTGTGTCATCAGTTTTGCTAAATGCAGGGTATGACGGGGCTAAAGTCACACCGGGTTTGATATTATTTTCCTCTAAACCATTGGATGGGAGAAAAATGTGCCATAGCACTTTCCAAAAAATCCGCTTTTCAAGATACATGTGCAATTTTGGCTGATGCCAAAAAGTCGATTCTGTGCTTACTTTATCTAATATTTAATGTTTTTAAAAATGTTGTAGATTTAAGTAGCAACTGAGAATCGCTAAAATTTTTGAAAATATCTTGAGACAAAGGTCTTCTTAATAGGGCTGGGCGATAAAACGATAACGATATATATCGCGATAGACAAGAGATCGATATCAATAAAAATGTGTTCAATAAAACTTTCGATATTTTGTATTCTTCGTCGGCCCGCCCAGCCCCCCTTTAACGTTCAGTTCATAGCGCCAGATCACAATAGAAGTTAAGGTTATCTTTCCTACAGAACGGGTCCATGTTGTTGTATTAAACAAACTAAATAGCCTTATGTTATTAATCTTATTTACACGACGGCATTTGATTTCTGTCTCTACATGATCGCGCGTTTACAATGTCTCCTCACAGACGGGATCGCGGACTCCATTCATAAAAACGGACTTTACTATAGGGCGGAATGCCGCAGAATTCGTCGATTTTTGGACCAATAAATCAAAAGTTGGTCTGTTAATTAATTCAGATCGCGATATGGACTAGTGTCTGTGAAAACTGAAATGCAAAAAGACCTTTTCAATAAGAATCCTGCATGTTCCGTTTGCCTCTGTATGTATGAATGGAGGAGACGCGTTTTATTTTCACTACACGCATACTGAAGCACACGTGACGCTCCCGCTAATTTTTGGCCTTTGCATCTCACATGAACAGACAAACTCCAATAAATACATCTCCAAAGCTGCTGTGAGTGTCACTTTTACCGTTTCATTAGTGAAACTAGCATCATTCATACTGTATTACACACTGAAACTTCACGGCAACCTGTCAAAATAAAAGTACGGTTTAACATGTACCAGAACAATATTAGTCTTGTATTACTGTACAGTATAATGTAGGTGTTTATATGTTCACATTTAAATAATTTACATAAAACAATATATATTATAAAAAATAAAATAAAGAGTCACCACTTAATTGTTGAAAAAATACTATTATTATTAAACCTTTTTTTAACTGAATATAATTTTTCTTCTATGTATTAATTTTAACAGTAAAATTCCGTTTATTTTTATTTGTAAAAATAAATCTGTGATTTTGCTTTCATTTGATTATCAGAAAAATTAAAACAAGAATTTCTGAAAAAAGCAAAAGATTGTAGGGCCCTATTGTTCAAAATGTTGAAAGTTTTGGACTTATTTTTTCACTTAAATAAATATTTTTGTTATTACACAAAGTATAGGCTAAAGTACCGGGAAAGAAGTAATGTTACTGGCAACCAGCAATATAATCAGCCAAGTACTTTGCAACAACCTCTGACCTGTGGTCAAGCCGTACTTCTGGGCCATACATTAGCTAAACCATTCACTTCATCGACAATGAATGGGGTTTGAATTGAGGATTAAGAGATAATTAAGTGTATATTGTGACTTTAGACTTATGTTTACATTTTAATTATTTGAGTTTTCCATGGTTGTTGACATTTCTGTCTTAATAACTGACGGGATTATGATCAGAGGCAGGTTAAGTTTAAAATAAAAATGCTTGAGTGTAATATATTTTTCTCCTGGTCCTTATTTTAAATGGGTCATAAAAATATCAATAATTATCGATATCGACCAATATGAAACACTGATATCGTGATATAGTTTTCAGCCATATCGCCCAGCCCTACTTCTTAATGATTTTCAGTTTTGTTTAAGATAATAAAAGCGATAGTTTTTAAATAACGGAAGAATATGTAAAAGTATGGTATTTGGGGTAAAAGCACCCCTGCTGTTGGGGCTAAAAGGCACAATAATTAACATCATAATTAATAGAAGGCTGACTTTTCTATTTGTTGACATGACATTGTTAGATTCAGATGCTAAATGGTAAATATCATATGTATATTATGTTGGGTGTCCATCTTAAAGATATTCACCATGTTTAGAATGAAACCATCATATTTACAAAACATGGTATTAATCATATCATATAATACAATATCATTTGCTGTTACTACTGTAAAACTATATTAAATTACTATGGGATCTCCTTCAAAGCTTTTAGCCCCGTTGTACCCTATACATGAAGTAAATGTGTGCTATTTCAGTTCAAATTGTGATTCTTTGTGGTAATGATGTTGTGTACATGAGTTTTCTGAATGAGAACTTGGTTAAACCAAATAAAATAAGGGCATTTTTGTGCCAAGTTTGGCAGAAATTGAAATGTGTGAAAACAGATGAAATGTGTTAAAACTTTTGAGAAATGTGCCTTTGTTTTAAAAAACTGTATGAATGGTTTGCGAAATTGGGCAACCTGATCTCATGACGAAAACGCACCTGTGGGAACTTTTTTGCAGGACGCGAAATACGTAGCGACATTTACGTTTCGAGATATATTCGATGTGAAATGTCCACTAAGAGGGTTTTTTGTTTTTTTCTGGAACAGATGAACATATATATTGTATGTTTTATGTTACATTGGTTTTGTGCGTATCACCACATTTCTGACTTGAAATATCCGTTCAGTTGTGCTATAACTCTAATGCTCCATGATGTTATAAAATAACATCCCATCTGCACTACACCTTATCCTACTCGATAATATGAACAAAAACGAATGTGACGTAAAAACACAATCGCAAGCATGCCGCTTTAGCTTGTTTTTTAATCTCTCAGCTCTTCCATCGTGAGTCCTGTTTTTCCAACATGATCACATGATAATTCATATGTATTTTATGTAAAATGTGGTTCTACAAAACGTATATATTTACTTAAGTTTTTCCAGACACTAAAACATACAATACTGACATATTTACAGCATCTAAACGTACAAATACTTACGTATTTTTAGCATTTTAACGTACAATACTGACGTTTTGACGACACCTAAAAACGAATCCTTATGAATTTTGAAATCGCAGCATTAATTTAATTATCATTGCTGTTTTTAGTTGTCATACCAATGGCCATAATACATACTGTTAAACAAGACTACACTTTAAAACCATAAAATAAATAACATTTCTGCAATTGTTTAACCATTCATTTAATGATGTTTGATTAAACAAGGTTCGGGAGGAGCACGATCAGATAATCAACCCATTCGGCACAGGTGCAACTCGTTTAACCAATCATTCAATCAGCGCATCCTCTATATATTACCAGCCGTCTTACCTCCATCCAGCGACAGTTTCTTGGCATCCCTCCTCCACCCCTACTCCCCACTTCTAATCTGTTTCTATCCTACACTAGCAGGGGGAGTTCTCTGGGTCCGGCCTGTATTCCGGCCCGGAACCCTTCCCCCGGACAGCACGCCAAAATATGCTTAATACTCGCTCAAGCAGATTAGATGTAAGGGCGAACTCGTGAAATATTAAGTTCGTTTGCCGCGGTGGGACGCAAAAGGCGTTTTCTCCGACATGCTGTGACTAACAATAGAACCATAAAATACACCGAACATGCATCATAATTACAAAATGAAACAATTTTATTTGAGATCTGTAATCCAGATCTTCAGAATCCATTGCGAGTAACAGACCCAAACTCAAGTCTTTATCCAACAACCTTCGTCTCCATCCCGAGCAGCGAGTCCAGCAGCAACAGCAATAAAACCCGGGCTGAAATGCATTTTATAAATTCAAATACAGTCGCATCTGGAAAGGATAGGTTTTGTACATTTTAAATGTTGAAATGCATCTAAATTGTAAATTTTAGCATCAATAAAAACGTACAAAAATGTGTAAAACGTACAAAAATGTGTAAAACGTACATTTTGTGCCTCTAAACGTTAAGTATAAATACCTACGTATAAACAATGAGACCAGGCTGGTTTTTCACGGGATTCGTACCCAAGGATTCCACATCCTAAGTCCAATTCCGCGATGGCTGAGCTACAGAGCAAGCGTGTTATGGTCGGAAAGTAAAACAATTGAAGCTGTAATCATAACGGTGTATGAAAACTTTTACAAGTGCTCGCTGTTTTACCCCCTCTAGAGTTCATTTCTGTTGGAAACTGCAGTGATATATGTACTTACTGGTATGTATTTCGCGCCTTGCGAAAAAGTTCCCACAGGTACGTTTTCGTCATAAGATTAGGTAGGAAATTGGGCTAAATTAATCATTTATTGTGTTTTAGCAATCCAAATACATAAATAAACATTTAAAAAGCCACTTCACTCTCTCTATTTTTATATATTAGTTGGTTTTTAACAAAGAATACGTAATTATTGAATAAATCATTACTTACTGAATAAATGGACACTTAATCAATTAATCATTGAGCCAGACAGTTGATTTAGATAAGCAAAATGATGTATTGTTTACTGCTGTAAACTAAGTGTTTTGAAATGTGTGTTTTTGTTGGATTGAGAACTGCTTTCAAAATGCAACTGACCTTGACAGGAATGAGGAAAGTGTTTTCTAAAAATAACTGCTGTCTTCTATTAATAGTTAGACTAGTTTGACTTACTGTACAAGTCAAAGAAACACAACATCGACTGGGAATAAACTAATGAGGTAATGTGTAATGATGATGTAGACTTTCAGCCTAAAACAAACACAAATTAAAACTTTAATTTACAACTGGTTTGATATTAAAATAAGTACATTATACATTATATTACACTCTTAAAAATAAAGGTGCTTCACAATGCCATAGAAGAATTTTAAATGTCTAAATGGTTCAATAAAGAACCTTTAACATCTGAAGAACCTTTCTGTTTCACAAAAGGTTCTTTGTGGTTCTTCAGATTATAAAAAGGTAAGAAAGAGATGGCTCTTGAAAGAACCTTTGACTGAATGGTTCTTCTATGGCATCGCTGTGAAGAACCTTTTAAAGCACCTATATTTTTAAGAGTGTATACACTGTATAGAAATAAAATAAGCTCATTATAGCTCACACTTTAGTTTGGAGAAGCCATTATTACTATTAACTAACTATTAATTATGATATTTGCCTCAACAAAATCCTAATTTGCTGCTTAATAATAGTTAAGGTAGTTGTTAAGTTTAGCTGTGGCGGATTAAGAGATCTAAAATATTCTCAGTCAGAATAAGACATTAATATGTGCTTTATAACTACTAATAAACAGCCAATATGGTAGTAATATGCATGCTAATAAGCAACTAGTTAATAGTGAGAAATGGTCACTAAACTAAAGTGTATTGTGTTATTGACAAACACTAAAAACCATCTGTCATTTGTTAAAATTGAAATGCAACAATATTAAATCATAATGTTTGGGAGGTTACTGTACCATTTTATTAAACTTTTTACATTTTAAAAATAGTTTCTAAGTTAATTCTAGACATAACTTTTTCAAAGGGTATTTTGAGTTAGATAAACATCTATTTTTTTCGTCATCTTGTTTTTCATAAGTGGTGTCTGTTTGACTGTACTTGTGTACTCCAGAATGCAAATATTTCCTTTATCTCTCTGATATACAAACAGGCCTTCATGGAGCTGTACTGTATGTTCTGTATGTCTGAGTATATTGGTGGTTTGGGGGTGGCGTTTGACAGCTCTTAGCTGCTCGGAAACCTTGACGGTAATTGAATCATTGTCAGCAGAGTGCAGGTGTACTTTACAGTTTAGAAAGAATCCCCAACCGAATTCACACATAGCAAACTATAAGCAAATCAGTTACACGCAGATAGAGGTTTGCCGGGAATTTCCCCCAAAGGCCCACAGGCATAATGTTATGGACAGTTTCAAGCACTGAACAAATAGAGCTGAGTATAAACAAGCCCAAACTTGAAGGAATGGTTTTTAAATTAGGATACATAATATTTGTGTGAATATTCAACTTTGCATGCATTTACACTGTAGGCAAGTCATAGACTGAGTCTGAATTAACAAAACTGTGGACTAGTTTATATGTATCTAGAAAAATCAATATGTAATAAATATTAGTTCTGAGTGGGTCTGTCAAAATATCACAAAGAAAGGGCTACAATCTACACTCTTAAAAATAAAGAAGAAGAAGAACCTTTTTATCTAAATGGTTCCATACAGAACCTTTAACATCTGAAGAACCTTTCTGCTTCACAAAAGGTTCTTTGTGGTGAAAGAAGGTTCTTCAGATTATAAGAGAACCTTTAACTGAATGGTTCTTTGTGGAACCAAAATATGGTTCTTCTATGGCATCGCTGTGAAGAACCTTTTACAGCATCTTTGTTTTTAAGAGTATACAAAACCTATACATTAGACTTAAATTTAAATTATAGTAAATTAGAACGTAGTGAAACAAGGTATAAAACAGGGATCCTCAAATCTTACCCTGGTGGTCCAATGCGCTGCAGAGTTTAGCTCTAACCCTAATCAAACACACCTGAGAATGCTAATCAAGGTCTTGAGGATCATTAGAGAATCACAGGTAGGTGAGTTTAATCAGGGTTGGAGCTAAACTCTGCAGCGCATTGGACCTCCAGGGTAAGATTTGAGGAACCCTGGTATAAAACATTCAACATTTAATAGGCATTTATTACTTTTACATAAGCACTAATGCATTTATTTGATCAAAAATACATTACCACTTTTCTATTTGAATATATTTTAAAGTGGAATTTATATTTACGATGGCAAAGCTGAATTTTTAGCATCATTAATCCATTATTCAGTGTCACATGAGCCTTTAGAAATCATTTTAATATGCTGATACTTTTTTTCTTCAGATGAATAGAAAGCTCAGCATTTGTTGTAAATAGATATATTTTGTAACATTATTAATGTCCTTTTTGAAAAGTTCAATGCATTATTGCTGTTTAATTTAATTTAATTTAATTTAATTTAATTTAATTTAATTTAATTTAATTTAAAGCCTAAACTAAATTCGGCAGGTTCTGGGTGGTTTGCAGTAAGTGTATCATCAATTCGAAAGCAGTTGTATGCTGATTAATAATTGCTCATCTAAACATAACTGCTGATGAATCACAATCTGCATGCATACATTTTAGTAACAGTTTCACAAATGTCAACAACAAAGCTGGGAAAACCCTTCCCTTCCAATGCCTAATTCAACTGAGTGCTTCACTACATAAAAAACTTTTGTTACTTAGATTTTTTGTCTTGTTTCCAGCCAAAATATCTAAAAATGCTTAAATCATCAAGGATTTTCTAGACAAGTCAAAGTTATTGTCTTTTTCAGAAAAAAATAAAATAAATTAAGGGAATTCTTGCCTGAAACAAGCAAATTAATCTGCCAGTGGGGTAAGCAAATTAATATAGTTTTCTGCTTGAAATAAGACTATTTTGCTTACCCCATTGGCAGACTATTTTGCTTGTTTTAAGCAAAAACTCACTTAATTTTGACTTCTTTTTCTGAAAACAAGAATAATTTTCACTTGTCTAGATTTAAGAATTTTTAGATATTCTGGCTGGAAACAAGGCAAAAAAAATCTAAGTAACAAAAGCATTTTTCCAGTGTATTGATTCATGTAACATTATGGCACTTGCTGATCTATGGCACTTAAAAGACAATAACTCCAGTGTACTGACAACTCACACCTGTCATAAAACTTAATGATCTCAGACAAATTAGAGGAAATGTGAATAGAATTTGAAACATACTTTTCCTTAATGTTTGAGCCTTGCAAACTATGAGGTGTACAGTGTAGTGTGTTATATATCATCCCTTATCCAAATATGATTTAGGACTAGGAATTTTGGTGATCAAACATGAAGCCCTACGGATCCAGTACAGTTATCCCACGGGACACAACTTTCCCAGCCAGTATCCAAAGGCAATAAACCTGTCTAGACAAACAAAGCCCATTTTATCTGTAGCTCGGTAGAACATACATGAATGTAAATCATGTTTTCTCAAATGGGAAAGATAAGATATGGGAGAAGGCCTCTCAGCGTCTCATGCAGGACGAGCTTGAAACCTAAGAGACCTGAACAGACCCACGGTACGAGGTGTGAACTAACACACACACACACACACACACACACATACACTTGGGCTTTGTTATGGATCTGTACTGTAGTCCCTCTTTTATTCATACTCCCATTATCCATCTGCTGTTAGCAATCAGTTGTTTATAATTGCCATCAGCAAAGAAGAGCAAACCCATTCTAGGAGAGTAAAGACATATTTGCAGTAATACAGTATTTCCCACGAACTGCTCATATGTATTTATGTAGTTTATCATTGTTTTCACAGATTGTCTCGCCTAACTTGACAATGCTAACCAAACCAATCTTTGAGCCTTGTTAAATACAGAACTTTAGGGGTCAAGGTTTAACAGGTTAGCTTTGTCAAGTTATCTGTGCTCGTATATGTTGATGCAAAAAACCTCCTACTCCAGTAACAGCCAGTGAAAATAGCCATGTATTCTGATTAAATAAAATTTGGATAAATGATATAAATCACCAGTATTTAATTTCAGTACTGTGATGTTCTGCCATTGAGTGGATTTACCTTAGACTACAAAAAGTGATCAATGGGATTAATAATAGTTAGCTTTCTTCACTTCTTATTGGTTGAAAGACATGGTATGAAGTCCGTCAACCTGCAACCTGCCACAAGAGGGAGCTATAGATAACAGACACTGAATCCACCTGCTCATGCTATAATGTGGAAGACACAAACATAACTGACCCTCATGTTGCTCCAAACCACTTCGACTTTATTTCTTTAGCAAAACAAACAATGAAATGTTAGGATGGAAAGAAGTATTTTACACTGCCAGATTGCCAGTCTCCATTCACCAATCACTTTCTTTGCATCTATTTTCCTTGGACCAGCTGTCACAAAAGGTTTGCGTTTCCCAAGAAGCTTAGAGATTTTCATGAGTCCTTAAAAAGCCATTTAGTTGTATCAAATTAAGGCCATCATAAAAAGTACAGATAATGTACTCACCCAGTGGCGTAGCGCAAACTGCGTTGGCCCACCCGCAAGAGTGGAGGCGGGGCCCCTCAATTACTAACAAAATAAAAGTCCTATACGTTCACGTTATAAAAACGCTTTAATTATTTATTCGAGTCAATTTTTGGGGGGCCCCCCAGAACGCGGGGCCCCCCCGCAGTGCGTGCCCTGCGGGCCCGTCCGCTACGCCACTGTACTCACCCCCTTGTCATCCAATATGTTCATGTCTTTCTTTCTTCAGTCGTAAAGAAATTATGTTTTCTGAGGAAATCATTTCAGGATTTCTCTCCATATAATGGACTTCTATGGTGCCCCCGAGTTTAAACTTCCAAAATGCAGTTTAAATGCAGCTTCAAAGAGCTTAGAGCTTAAAATGCCTGTAATGGTACAAGAAATGTATATCATTTTAAGTGGTCTCAAATCTGAGGATGGAAAGACAAGAATTGCGATGTAGCTTAATGTGAAGATTAAATTTCAGTCTTTGATTTCATTTAATAAATATTGAGCTGATGAGCTACATGTTTCAAAGACAAGATGCGACAGGCATTTTTATTTTTTTATTTTACAAATGTATTTCTGAAGGGAAAAGTTTCAATGGCAGGTTCGTTTTATCTTACATATCCACCTTTTTCTTTAACGTGGAAGTAAGCCTATGGGTGAGACTTCCTGTTCATTAGCCGCTATAAGGAAATAACGACATACAGAAAATGGTAAAACTGTTTGCACTACAAACCATTTGTTCATAACAAGGATAATATGATAAAATAATATGGTAAGACACACCAATTTGCAATGTTAAGCAACAAAACAAGCTGTTTTGTACAGCTAAAAATAGTTGGACGTGATGTGACCGGATGCCAGACCCATAAAATTTACAAATGGCTGTGCCTGCTCTTAAGAAAAAGGTGGATAAATTAGCCTTTGTGAACACAGTGCTGCTTTGTGTACAGCCTAGGATACAGCTTTATGTCTGCCGTTCCAAAAGTGCCACCTACTGGCAGAGTATGAATGTGCATTTTTAAAAAGTCTGCTGTTTTTGTTCAGACCAATGTGAAAACCAACCCCTATTATTACAAAGCAAACATGCAGTTGTAAATGTGAATCTTTGGATCAATAAAAACATACAATAACATGCCTTCTATTAAAAAAAATCAAACAATTAAGTAAGAAATGTATATATTTTAAAGTAATATGATTTGAATCTAAAATGAATGTAACTCAAATTATATAAAACGTAATTTTTCCAAACAACAAAATTGTGGCCAATGAAAATGCTGAGTGGTCAGTAACTTTGGAAAACCACTAGCCACGATGGCTGGTGAACACGGAATGCAAACCCCCCATTTCATCTGAAATATGTGTGTAGCAGCTCACAATAACAACGAAACGTTACGCTTTTGTAAAATAATGAAAGCAAACAGGATGTGCTTTCTGACGTCTCTGTGAACTTAAGTATAAAAACTTAGAAACTCTGTGTATACTTGCCTTAGATATATAAAAAAATATTTATATAGAATGAATGTCTACTTTTGAATGAACCAATTCAAATAGAAAACAAATATTCTCAGATAATGTAATCCATATGAAACATACATACAGGTGCATCACTACTGCGGAGATGACGAGGCAGTGTCACTGACTTACTCAGAATTAGTGCTCTGTATTTAACCCATCCAAGTGCACACACACAGCAGTGAGTAGTGAACACACACACACACACACACTGTGAACACACACCCGGAGCAGTGGCCAGCCATTTGCTCCAGCGCCCGGGGAGCAATAGGGGGTTCAGTACATTGCTCAAGGGCACTTCAGCAAAAGGTATTGAGGGTGGACAAGAGCACTGTTTATTTTAATTTACTCATCAATAAATTATTAAAACATTAATGCAGTCTCCTAGTTATTTATTTATTTATTTTTATAATAATCATTAGCTGTGTTTTTTTTTTTTGACGGTTTTTGCATGCACTTATTAGGGTATGTAGCAAATTAAAGGCTCATATGATTCATATGGTTTATTAATAAACATGCTACTAATAGTCGACTAATGCCTAAAATTAATGACTACTTGTCATGATCGGGGCTGTGGGGTTTCCCTCAGCCTCCTGAGGTCGCTATTCACACTGCACTTCTGATAGCATTCACCTGTCCTTGTCGTTAACACTGATTCACTCACAGCTGTTCACCATTTGGACTTTTGTATAAGAACTCGCATTCCTCTGGCTGCGGGGCCCGCGGACGTTCCACTGGCGGCGAGGTCAGCTCACGTTCCTCTGGCGGCAGTGTCCACTCACGTTCCTCCACTGCACGGCCCTGGCCCGCCATCCCTCCCCCTGACTTGCCTTCCTCCGTACCTCCTCCCTCCAGACTTTGGGAACGTCTGGAAGCCGTTCCGTAGGGAGGGGGTACTGTCATGATCGGGGCTGTGGGGTTTCCCTCAGCCTCCTGAGGTCGCTATTCACACTGCACTTCTGATAGCATTCACCTGTCCTTGTCGTTAACATTGATTCACTCACAGCTGTTCACCATTTGGACTTTTGTATAAGAACTCTCATTTCTCACTCCTGCTTCATGTCTGCATTGTCTTTTGTCCTCTGTGTATTTTGTGTTCTAGATTCCGGCTCTTGACCTTGTTCTTGTTTTGTTCTTTTAGTATTCAGTTTATGTCGTGTTGTGCCGTGTTGGCCTTTTGGTTTGGTTGTGTTTGTTTATTTGTTTAATTAAAACCCTTACCCTGCATTTGGACCCAGATCTCCTTACTCCAACGTGACACTACTAGTCGATCAGAAAAATCTTTAGTTGAGGGCAGCTCTAGTGTAGTCCTGATATTTTCTACATTACTCCCTTCAGTATTTATTTATTTTGGTCCCCTGCTTATAATCATACAGAATGAAATTCTACAAATTTAGATTTTTCAGTGATTCTGGCTGCTTTCTTTTCATTATATTGTTTGTTTAGAACGCAGCACTGCAAGGATTAATGGGGTTAGAATACAAACTGTTACCTATAGAACGACATACAGTAATATAGCCCAAAAGAACTGTTTTAAATTGAAGATGCATTATTCTGTGTGGTAATTTGCTGCCGTGGTTTATTTGTATGTTCCTTTTTTTGTGTGTGTTTCTTTTTTCTTTTCTTGGTATTTACGCTGTCATTTTTACACACACACACACACACACACACAAAAAAAAAAACAATGGCAGTATTACAAAAAAAACATTAAAAAGTGTTTAAATAACACATTTTTCTAAAACATTGTCTAACAGCAACACCAGCAGGTAAAGTTACAGCAGGAGTCGGCATCTCTCTTGCCTCCCCTGATCTCATTAAGTTTTAACAGACTCCCTAAAGCATGTGGTGAGTTTGGTGGGGGTAATTGAGAATGAATGGAGGAGACTCACGTGAGAGGAGGCAATGCCTCCATCGTGATATGATTGGATATGACTGGTTATGATCAGCTATGATTGGTTCATAAATCTTGTGTTTCGCGTTCCACATTCGCAAATCAGTCTGAATGAACAATATAATGGTGTTAATGGGAAGACTAATTTGAAGTAAGTAAACAACTCACACTTAGATATAAAAACTTTATGTCAAAAAAAGACTTAAAATGGCATGAAAACATGATCTGTGGAAGTTTTTAGTGAATGTTCAGCTTGGTGAAATTTAAAGTAATTCTTGGTGTCTGTGTTATTTTTTGATGATCCAAAAAATAAAATAAAAAATACACGTGAAAAAGCTAGGGCAACCTATTGAACTCCATGGTTTTCTGTATCAGGAGTCAGGACATGATAAAAAATGATCTGGTCTTTGGCAAGTATTAAAATTTGGAAAATAAAATCTTAGATAAAAAAACGTTACATGACATATCACACTGTGTCATTATTTATTTAACAAAAATAAAGCCAAAATTGAAAAGCCATATGGAACAAAGTTATGATACCCTAAGATTTAATTGCCTGTAGATCCACTTTTAGCAGCAATAACTTGAAGTATTATTTTCTGTATGACTTTGTCAGACTCTTATATCGTTCTGGAGGAATATTGGCTTGCTCTTCTTACCAATGTTGCTCCAGTTTACTGAGGTTTGTGGGCATTTGCTAATGAACAGCTCTCACCACAGCATTTCAGTCAGGATGGGGTCTGGACTTTGGGGCTATTGCAACTCCTTGATTCTGTCCTTTTCAGCCATTCTGTTGTAGATTTGCTGGTGTGCTTGGGATCATCATCTTGTTGAATGAGATAATTCTGGCCCAACTTTAGCTGTTGAATGGATGTCCTCACATTTTAATGTAGGATACTTTGGTATACAGAGGAGTTCACAGTCGATTGAGTGACTGTGAGGTGCCGAGGGCCTGTGGCTACAAAACAAGTCCAAAATCATAAGCCCTCCACCAGCATGTGTGACTTTTAGCACATTGTTCTAGAAGTCTTATGGTTTGTTCAACTTTGCAACCCTAAACCATCCTGCCATGTTTAGATAGAACAGGGTTTCTTCTGGCAATCCTTCCAAACATGCCATACTTGTCCTATATTTTTCTAATTGTACTGCCATGAACTTTGTCATTTAACATGTTAACTGAGGCCTGTAGAGTCTGCAGTGAAGTTCTTGAGTGTTACACGGTCTCATCTTGGGGTGAATTTGCTGGGACGTCCATTCCTGGGAGGATTGGTGTCTGTCTTGAATGTCTTCCACTTGAGAATAAACTTCCTCACTGTAGATTGATAGACTTTATGGACAAATTGTTTGGAAATGGCCATATTACTCTTCCCAGATTGATGTTAATCAAAGGCATTTGATTAGCAGCGCTGGAAAAAAATGCTTTTTTGCTTTTTTTTGGTCTTGTTTCCAGCCAAAATATCTAAAAATGTTTAAATCTAGAATGATTTTCTAGACAAGTATAAATTATTTTCTTGTTTTAAGTAAAAACAAGTCAAAATTAAGTGAGTTTTTGCTTGAAATAAGCAAAATAATCTACCAATGGGGTAAAAAAATAATCTTGTTTTCTGTTTGAAATTAGATTTTTTTGCTTACCACATTGGCAGATTATTTTGCTTGTTCTAAGCAAAAACTCACTTAATTTTGACTTGTTTTTTCTAATAACCTTCTTGATTTAATTTTTTTAGATAATTTGGCTGGAAACAAGACAACAAATCTAAGAAAGAAAAGAGTTTTTTTACACTTACACTGCAAAAAATGCTTTTCTTACTTAGATTTTTTGTCTTGTTTCCAGCCAAAATATCTACAAATTCATAAATCAAGAAGGATTTTCTAGACAAGCAAAAATTATGTTCTTGTTTTCAGAAAAAAACAGGTCAAAATAAAGCGAGTTATTGCTTAGAACAAGCAAAGTAATCTGCCAATGGGGTAAGAAAAAAACATCTTATTTCAAACAGAAAACAAGATTATTTTTCTAACCACATTGGCAGATTATTTTAATTGTTTCAAGCAAAAACGCACTTAATTTTGGATTTGTTTTTTTCTGAAAACAAGAAAATAATTTTTACTTGTCTATAAAATCCTTCTTGATTTAAGAATTTTTAGATATTTTGGCTGGAAACAAGACAAAAATTCTAAGTAAGAAAAGCATTTTTTGCAGTGTACCCTTTTAATTCTTAAGTTAACAGTAAGGGTGTCCTAACTTTGTCATCCATGGCTTTTCCATTTTGGCTTTATTTTTGTTAAATAAATAATGACACAGTGTAATATGTTTTGTTGCTCATCAGTGGTTTTATTTTCCAAAATTTAAGACCTGGGTGTTCAACAGAAAAAAAAAAGAGAGAGAGAGAAAAAAAGAAAGTCATATAGTTTTGGAATGAGATTAGGACAGAGCTTTTGCTCTTTTTAGTCAGCTGTCTCTTGGGGCACAAATTTAGTGCTGATACCTCTAACATATATTAATTTTACAGTAATGAATGTTGTACTATACAAAACTAAAAAAGAAAAAAAAAAACAAGTAGTACAAAAATTAATAGTTTTAATAATAGATAAACTTATATAATTGTTTCACTAACAGGGGTGCCCAGTCTTGCTCCTGGAGGGTCACTGTCCTGTAGAGTTAAGCTCCAACTTGCAACAAACTCGACAAACCAGCCTGGAAGTTTTTAGTATTCTCAGTAAGACTTTGATTGTCTGGTTCAGGTGTGTTTAATTGG
>NC_133378.1:9489524-9623387 GCF_049309525.1 Garra rufa
ACTACATTGGCCCAATTTCTAGTATATAAAAGTATACTTTTAAGTATAAAAGTAGTAAACCTTGAGTACACAACTAGTTTACATCTCTGTTTTCAGTTTGTACTGCTAGTATACTAAAAGTGAACTTAGGTGTACTGATAGTTTACTAATGAAATACTTTTTAATGCATTTTTAGTACACTTTGAAGCAGGGCTCTGAACCGGTTCAAGGAACGAAAACGAAAACCGAAAACAAATGACATTGAACAGGAACAAAAACAAAAACGAAAACAAAATCAATTTTAATCGTTCTGAACAGAAACGGAAACAGAAATTCCAAATTAACCGGTTAATAACGGTATTTTTATCGTTCTCTTTATTATATCAATTTGGCAGACCAAAAACATGAATTCAAATTGTGTGCGCAAATGCGACGGTGACGCATACACCGTGAAATGCCCGCGAAGCAGACATAAGCAGAGCCCTTTCTGATGCGACCAGCTTAAGGTTACCAAGCACCTGGCTGTTTCATGTGCAAAGGTTTAGGTTTAAGTTATTGTAGCCTAATTAAAACTTGTAGTTAAAATTATGCATTACGTTTTCTTTTGCTTTTATGCATTAAATGTAAAAGCATAACTATCTGGAGTTCTGTTTTGTTTGAGTGAAAATAGCCTATAATTGGCTATATTAGGTAAGGAATATGCCGTAGCCAGCTATGAGGTCACCGAGGTCCGGACCTCGGTCATTTTTGTATATTCAAAAATAAAATGCCAAGCTCTCTGAATGATTATTTAACCGTTTAAACCACCTCATATCACATGAGTGTTTGCAATTCATGTTGATGCGAGAAGCTAGCGCAGTGAACGAGGCTTGAGAGCGCGTTGAGTGAGAGCGCGTGTGCAGCCTCCGTTTGTTGCCAGATCCACCTATTATACGTGTATTTTGACTCATTTTTCCAATTTATTGTGACACTTTGGGACGTTTATAAAGTGGAAAGTTGAATGTTAGTGTTACTGATATATTAATCTTATTTACAAAACACAAGATTTGAACTTATTTCGGATATCTTTTTCTTTATTTTTGTCATTGCTTGTTTTTCGTAGCAATATCCGGCAACATTGTACATTCATAAAAAAAATCTTTTAGACAATCTGTAATTTAATTGCTGACAGGAAGATAACACAATCGGTAAGACAAACGCAGCGATCATCGTTAATATCTGAAAGAAATGTATAACACTATCAAAAACAATAGCATAATACAAATCTGTTTGTTACAGAATGAAATAGGCTACTATGACAAATAACGTTACCGTTACTGGCCAGCAGGAAGACGTCTCATGCTCTTTAGTCAACGTTAAGTCATCAAAAAAACATTAATTAAAGCGGTGTTTCTCAACCTTACTTCGGACCTCACTAATTTTCAAACCCTAGTTACGGCCTTCAGGTGAACTCGTTTACTTTCGGTTTTAAAGACAAGAAGTTCAGATGACACGAACACGGAATTTGGTTGAATCATTTGTAAACATAATGCCAAACATGTTATTAAAAGGCACACACTATCTATCTATCTATCTATCTATCTATCTATCTATCTATCTATCTATCTATCTATCGCGCCGTGTAATAAAATAACGTTATTAACCGGTATTTTTTCTAGAAAACCGTTCTCGGAACGTATTGTTTAATGAGGAACGCAAGAACAGAAACGTTATAATATCGATTCTGCTCGGAGTGAACCGAATGGATTTTTTTTTTCGTTTTTAAGCCCTGCTTTGAAGTATAGTCTTAATAAACTACTAGTTTCACGAGTTCGCCCTTACATCTAATCTGCTTGAGCGAGCATTAAGCATATTTTGGCGTGCTGTCCGGGGGAAGGGTTCCGGGCCGGAATACAGGCCGGAACCAGAGAACTCCCCCTGCTAGTGTAGGATCGAAACAGATTAGAAGTGGGGAGTAGGGGTGGAGGAGGGATGCCAAGAAACTATCGCTGGATGGAGGTAAGACGGCTGGTAATATATAGAGGATGCGCTGATTGAATGATTGGTTAAACAGGTTGCACCTGTGCCGAATGGGTTGATTATCTGATCGTGCTCCTCCTGAACCTTGTTTAATCAAACATCATTTAGTATAGTTTTATTCCGCAAGTATACCCAAAAGTTTTCTTTATATGAACTTTACATCATACTTTAAGTATACTACTGTGTCCCTATTTAGGTATTAATTTGTATACAATTTGTTATATTCATATATCTGAACATACAAAACATCAAAAGAAAAAAACAGGGTATCTGCTTGTAAACAAAAAACTCTTGCTTCATGAATTCTTGTGTTATAATCACTTGAATGTGGGTAAGTTTCATAAATATTAAATAAATAAATAAATAAATAAACAACATTTTGAACAAAAAAACTATTCATGATTATCAAAATGTAGATGGAGTTGATCAACACCCCAAAGCTTGACAGTTCTATTCCATAATGTTACACAGTTTTCTATATCTATGGTGTTGATGCTGTTTTATGTCTGAGGGTTGTGTTAGATAACGTGTGGAAGCATCTGTTGTTTCGGTTTCTTCTTCACGTGTGTTTTGGAAATTCTGTACAGAAGATGTACAATAGCGCCCCTATTGTATAACAATGAAAACATAAAATGTCATTTTAAGTATATTTCTGAAAAGTATATAAATCACATTTCTGAGAAGTACATAAAAAGTATACTGAAAGTATACTTTCCTTTTTAAAAGTTTAAAATAAGTATACTAATAGCACACTTGAACAAACTTCTTTTTCGTAAGGGTCGGTTGTGCACTCGTTTTGGCGGTGCATTGTGGGATTGAATGAGTGCACTCGAAAACGTCTACTATGGTTTTGGACACTACTAAAAATGGCTGTCCACTCAAATAGTCCGCTATTTAAGGATATAGAGGGTGATTTCGGATACAGCCCTAGTTTTCCACCTGATTGGCTTCTGTGCATGTTCTAACACCTGTAGCATATCAGTTCATAAGTTTGATTTATTGATAAGTTTGATATCTTAATATTTACCTGCACACTTTAAATGAGTCGTTGTAAAAGTTTTGATTCTAACCCTATAACCTGTCTGACTTGTCCCAAAGCAACACGTGCAACAAGTCTTTGCCTGGAAATAATTGAAGCAATCAAATTTGAGACAATCGATAATTTATCATCCTTATTTATTGCTGTTTAATTCATGCCCCCTCCTTACCTTTGCTTCTATAATTGGAGTGCCAATGGCAAGACTTAAAATAGAATCCAAAATAAGATCCTTTTCTTTCCTCTGTTCTCTCTGGCAGGCTCTGACTCGTGAGTGTGTTATCATGTATACTGGCTGACTGTATTTTATACTGTCAACGTGATTCTCACGAGTGAGCCAACATGAATCCAGCTTGCTGTCTTTGGGGTAAACATTCTGGGACATGAACTCTTGTGCAGGTTCACAGGTAAATGTTTTCAGGTAATGGCAAAAAAAATATGGCATAAGAAAAATAAGTGAAAGTGAAAATATGGCATAAGAAATTCATAAACTTGAAGGATGAACTAGAGCTATTTCTACAAGATCACTAAGTAACCACTTTGGCTACCCTTACCAAAAAGTATACTTCAAGTTTAAGTATACTTAAGTAAAGTTCAAGTATATTTTAAAGTATACTTTATGTAGTAAGTATACAAATATCAGTGTACTACTAGTATACTATTAAGTGTACTATTTCAATACACCTTGGGACTAAATTGGCCCACTTTCTAGTATATAAAAGTATACCTTTAAGTATACTTTAAGTACAACAGTAGTTAACTTTGAGTACACAACTAGTTTACATCTATGCTTCCAGTTTGTACTGCACGTATACTAAAAGTGAACTTGTAGTTGTACTGATAGTTTACTAATTAAATACTTTTTTAGTACACTTTAAAGTCTCAGTAAACTACTAGTTTATAGTTTAGTAGTTTTATACTGCAAGTATACTAGTAAGTGAACTTTACATCATACTTTAAGTATACTACTATGTCCCTATTTAGGTAGTCTCGCGTAGCCAGACCTTTGTTCAGACTGACGGCTGAAGGTCTGGAACTCATGGCAGCTTTCATTGGCCAAGGCCCGCCCATAAAGCCGTTTGACCAACATGTCAAACAACCAATCACAGTTAGTTTCGTTCAGCGTCACGTTTCGGTGCGTGGAAATGCCCCCACAACAACAGACTGGCGTGCAACAAGCCAGTCATTGAAATAACCAGCATTGAAAGTTAACGAAGAAGAGGGCGAACAAGCAGTAAGTCAGTAATTTGTTCGCGAACATCGCAAATGTGTATAACAACAATGGCGTCTACATAAGCATCTTTTAGCGAAACACGAGTAAATCAGTCTGCGTGGAAATCCGATCAAATTCAACTAATCAGATGACGACTTCGACATTCCTGAAGTGTTTCCAGTTAAGTGTACCATATGCATCAGACGTTTAGCCAACGTTCCTTGGGCGTGACGTCTGAGGCTGAGACTACTATTTAGGTAATAATTTGTATATGTTTTGTTATATGACTTCTGAACATACAAAACATCAAAAGAAAGAGCGATATCTGCTTGTAAACAAAAACTTTTTTATTCTAGCTTCATGCATTCTTTTTTATACACACTTGAATGTGGGTAAGTTTCATAAATAAATAAATAAATCTACAACATTTTGAAAAGCTAAAATAAGAGATTATTCTTGATAATACATGATAATCAGAACGTAGATGGAGCCCAAAGCTTGACAGTCATTATTACCTCTTCATGGGTTGACATTTTATTCCATAACGTTACACAGTTTTCCATATCTATGGTTTTAATGCTGTTTTATGTCTTATGATTGTGTCAGATTACATGTGGAAGCATCTGTTGTTTCGATTTCTTCTTCACTTGTGTTTTGGAAATTCTGTCTAGAAGATACAGTGCAATAGTGCCCCTAGCATATAATAATGAAAACACGGATTCTCAGAGCTCAAATAGCTCAAATACAGGTCCTTTTCAAAAAATTAGCATATTGTGATAGTTCATTATTTTCTGTAATGTACTGATAAACATTAGACTTTCATATATTTTAGATTCATTACACACATTTGAAAGTAGTTCTAGCCTTTTATTGTTTTAATATTGATGATTTTGGCATACAGCTCATGAAAACCCAAAATTCCTATCTCAAAAAATTAGCATATTTCATCCGACCAATAAAAGAAAAGTGTTTTTAATACAAAAAAAGTCAACCTTCAAATAATTATGTTCAGTTATGCATTCAATACTTGGTCGGGAATCCTTTTGCAGAAATGACTGCTTCAGTGCGGCGTGGCATGGAGGCAATCAGCCTGTGGCACTGCTGAGGTGTTATGGAGGCCCAGGATGCTTCGATAGCGGCCTTAAGCTCATCCAGAGTGTTGGGTCTTGCGTCTCTCAACTTTCTCTTCACAGTATCCCACAGATTCTCTATGGGGTTCAGGTCAGGAGAGTTGGCAGGCAAATTGAGCACAGTAATACCATGGTCAGTAAACCATTTACCAGTGGTTTTGGCACTGTGAGCAGGTGCCAGGTCGTGCTGAAAAATGAAATCTTCATCTCCATAAAGCTTTTCAGCAGATGGAAGCATGAAGTGCTCCAAAATCTCCTGATAGCTAGCTGCATTGACCCTGCCCTTGATAAAACACAGTGGACCAACACCAGCAGCTGACATGGCACCCCAGACCATCACTGACTGTGGGTACTTGACACTGGACTTCAGGCATTTTGGCATTTCCCTCTCTCCAGTCTTCCTCCAGACACTGGCACCTTGATTTCCGAATGACATGCAAAATTTGCTTTCATCCGAAAAAAGTACTTTGGACCACTGTGTTTTATCAAGGGCAGGGTCAATGCAGCTAGCTATCAAGAGATTTTGGAGCACTTCATGCTTCCATCTGCTGAAAAGCTATATGGAGATGAAGATTTCATTTTTCAGCACGACCTGGCACCTGCTCACAGTGCCAAAACCACTGGTAAATGGTTTACTGACCATGGTATTACTGTGCTCAATTGGCCTGCCAACTCTCCTGACCTGAACCCCATAGAGAATCTGTGGGATACTGTGAAGAGAAAGTTGAGAGACGCAAGACCCAACACTCTGGATGAGCTTAAGGCCGCTATCGAAGCATCCTGGGCCTCCATAACACCTCAGCAGTGCCACAGGCTGATTGCCTCCATGCCACGCCGCATTGAAGCAGTCATTTCTGCAAAAGGATTCCCGACCAAGTATTGAGTGCATAACTGAACATAATTATTTGAAGGTTGACTTTTTTGTATGAAAAACACTTTTCTTTTATTGGTTGGATGAAATATGCTAATTTTTTGAGATAGGAATTTTGGGTTTTCATGAGCTGTATGCCAAAATCATCAATATTAAAACAATAAAAGGCTAGAACTACTTTCAAATGTGTGTAATGAATCTAAAATATATGAAAGTCTAATGTTTATCAGTACATTACAGAAAATAATGAACTTTATCACAATATGCTAATTTTTGAAAAGGACCTGTATACTTAGACTTAGAAGTATAAGTTAAGTATACTTAAATGTCATTTAAAGTATATCAAGAATATTTCTGAGAAGTACATAAAAAGTATAGTAAAAGCATACTTTCCGATTTTTTTGTGTAAAAAAAGTATACTAACTTGAATAACACTTGAATAAATTTCTTTTTCGTAATGGTATCCACTTGGAAGTAACTATTTCCTGTTATTGTGACTTGCGATTCAGACTTAGCCGCCACGATAACAAGAAGAATAACAGTGTATAGCAAACAGTAAAACTATTTTAGCACAAACCAGTGTGTTTATGATAATTTATGACAATAAATTCAAATAACATAACCGCATAACAGACTAGGGCTGCACGATTAATCGCACGATGTTGTGAGGCGCGTTTAGTGAATGAAGCCGGTACTTTGATTAGTAGTAAATCTCCATCACATGCATTCAGCTGGAGCGGCAATTAATACACAGAGACGTAAATCACTGACACTTTTCAGTGATTTATGCCTCTGAACGCTCCAGCTGAACGCAGCTGAACGCACGTGATGGAGATTTACTACTAATCAAAGTACCGGCTATATTGACTAAACGCGCCTCACCCTATAACAGACAGTTTTTTTTTTTTGTTTTTTTTGTATAGTTAAATACTGGAAGCGGCTGACACCGAAAGCTTCGTACATCCAATTTGAAAATGACCGTGTCCCCCTTTTTACCTTAAAAGTACAGTGAATAGCAGAGTTTGAATGGCTGTCATGGGTCATGCACAAATGCTACAGGTAACAAATAAATTCCTTTACTCGAATTTAATTTAACAGAGCGGACTTCCAACAAAGATTTATCATTCTGGTAGTCTAGGCATTATACGATTTAACGATTTTCTATAGGTTACATCTTTACGACAGTAGTGAGATAATTGACCGATTTAAGTGAGTCACTGACTAAATCGTTGAACATTCAAAATCATTAATTCATTTAGGAACGAAACGCTGCGCTACTTTGCTCGAAGAAGCGTGATGATTCTTCTTTGACTGTGGAACTACTTTCATGAATTTAAGTAGAAACATGTTGAGTAACTAAATATATGCAGTAACTAAAATGTTACTGAATATTATACTACGGGGCTGTTGAATGCTTAAATCTGATTGGCTGACGAATGTTCTAAGGTGTGCATTATTTTCAGGGAAACGCACAGCGAATGTAGTTCCAGGCAGCTCTTGACCGCATTACATGTCTATATCACTTCGCCACACGATTTCAGTTATTTCAAAGGTCCTTACAGCCTAAAACTGCAAAATAACCAAAACCCACAACTACACTGACAAATAAATACAGTAAACAATAGGATAAAACGATAGATTATTATTTATTTTTTTTGCCACAAAATGACATTTTATTATGTACAAAAAGCACATATTTCTCCCACTCTCTCTCCCTTACAGACGCACACACATACAGTTTGCACACATGTTAGCATACGTGCTAATGTTGTTAGCGCTGCTCTGATGATTACCAACTTAAAAACTATGACATTTCTCACAAGCGAGGTAACAACTGCGTGGTCTTGGAGAAAATGAACTTAAAGTTTCACTATTAGTAGAGACGCTGCTGCCGATCACTTTTGAGAGACGCACAGACTGAGAGAGGTAATTAACAAGCTTAATCTCTCTCTCCCTTTCTCTCTCTTTCCGTCTGTCTGCCTGTCTGTCGGTCTGTCTAAACTTCATTATTAACTGCATTAGTTTGCTATCAACGGCTCAAGCGTCGTTACTAGGTCTAAAATGACTTTTTGGAATTAGTAACAAAGGGTTGGATGAGCTGCGTAAGAAATTAATCCTACTTACAATAGCGTTTTAAGGACAAAAACCGGACAGATATCTTGAAATATATCATCTGATCAATGTCTTCAGGTGTGGTAACTGTAGTATAAGCAGAGTAGTTGACTTCAGTCCGTTGAATTCATAGAAAATAATGCACATTATTTCTTAGCCTATGGGCGAAACTTACGGCTTATTAGCCGCTATAGGGAAATAAGGAGAAGAATAACAACGTGCACTACACGGTAAAATTGTTTTCACTACAAACCAGTGTGTCCATAAATAAGATAATACATTAAAATGTGACCCTGGACCACTAAACCAGTTGTATGTAGCACGGGTATATTTGTAGCAATAGCCAAAAATACATTGTATGTTTTTCTTTTTTGCCATAGATCATTAGGATATTAAGTAAAGATCATGTTCCATTAACATATTCAGTAAATTTCCTACCGTAAATATATCAAAACTTAATTTTTGAGTGTTAATATGCATTGCTATGAACTTCATTTGGACAACATTAAAGGCGATTTTCTCAATATTTAGATTTTTTACACCCTCAGATTCTAGATTTTCAAATAGCTAAATTCTATTCTAATCCTGTTCTATCCTAAAAAAATGGAAAGAATTTATTCAGCTTTCAGATGATATATAAATCCAGGGTCACAAATAATGTGCTAAAACACAACAATTTGCAATATCAAGCAGCAAAACAAAAAAATAGCTGGACGTGGATAAGACTGGAATCCAGACCCATAAAAATTACAAATGGCCATGACCACTCTTATGGGAAAAATAAGGTGGATAAATTCAGTGAGGAAAATTCTATAGGCATGGCAACCATTCCTTAGTAAGATCCTAACAACCACATAGAATATATTTGCAATGCCATATGCCATAATAAAGCATCCAGAACACCTCGGTAATAGATTAGCTAATACTACAGGGGAATATTCAGAAACCCCAAGCACTGTATATATTTGAAAAGGAATCCCATTTCATACAGCCCTTTAAAATGATACATTGTAGCATTTTGATCACTACAGCAAGGTTTAGAAATATAGAAACTGAGAGTTGTTTTGATAGCTGTTTGCTTTTATTCCAAGACGTTCCCTCAAGTGAACTAAGCAGGTGGTCATAGCAGCCAGATATGACTGCGTTTACCCGTAATTGTCTGTTCCCAGCCTCGGTAAGTGGGTAGAACCAGGTCTCCAGTTTCTCCCTCTCATCAGGCAGCCGCTGAATGGACTTCCGTGCTTGACGGAGCTCGAATAACCTGTGGCAGATTCAGACAGGTGAGAGCCAGGTAACTGCTTCCCTTTTGTGCCTTAAAAGATTGCCGATGCTTGGATAGAGTGAGTGAGTGTGTGTGGGTGGATATGAGATTGAGAGGGGAGTGTAGGCCTTTGATCTTCAGGGGCAGGGAACGGGGCAAATCTTCCAGCGGTCCCTGTAGCTCCAGCCGTATAGGTAACCCAACCCTGTTTTGGCCTCCGACTCAGCGAGCAGGTGCCCAGAGGTGGGAACTGTTTGCAGAGCTGTGTTTGGTGACAGCACGTCTAACTTTCAACTTCTCCTTTACTGCCGGCACATTGTTCACAAATCCCTGCTTTTCAGCGTCTGAGCTTTTCATACTTGCTTGTTCTTTCTGTTTTGCTCTTCAGGAGAAATAGCGAGAGCAGACTTCATTCATGCTGTACAGAAAAACACAAACCTCACAGTCTTGCAGCACTGCAAAAATGTTTTCCTAGAATGTCTTTTAGCTAGTTTTGCAGTAAAAAAGATCTAAATATTGTATTTTTACATGATTTACTTGACTAGTAAAACCTTTTTAAACAGAATATTCAGTTGTTTATATTTTAAGCATAAATCCAACAAAATGCATTGAGTTTTATGCTTATTAAAATTGGTTTGAATCCTATTTATACAGATATTGCTTGAATAAAAATGAGGGAACAAATAAAATATTATTAATACATGACACTGAACCCCAAAACGTCTTAAGTAGCACGGGTATATTTGTAGCAAAAGCCAAAAATATGGGTCAAAATTATCGATTTTTCTTTCATTCCAAAAATCATGAGGATATTAAATAAAGATCATGGTTCATGAAGATATTTTGAAAATGTTCTACCAATTTATCAAAACTTATTTTTTTATTAATATGCATTGCTAAGAACTTTATTTGGACAACTTTAAAGGTGATTTTCTCAGTATTTTGAATTTTTTATACCCTTAGATTCCAAATTTTCAAATAGTTGTATCCCAGCCAAATATTATCCCATCCCAACAAACCATCAATGGAAAGCTTATTTATTTTGCTTTCATCTCAAAATGTTCAAAAAATGTACCCTTATGACTGGTTTTGTAGTCCAGAGTCACATATTTCACTTGCTTCTTTTAGAGAGTAATGAGATTAAACAGATATATATGCTTAAAAAAATCATGGTTTCAAAAGAAAAAGAAACAAGAGATCAGTCTCACCCTGAAGTTTGAAATCAAAACTAAATTTTTTACATTTAAAAAATCCAAAACGTACACATTCTCATTGGTTTCCTCATGACTGAATTATCTCAGCTCACATTTATTTTATAGCTTGTTTATTTCTACTTCTATATAGAAAGAGATTTTAGGGAGAAAACGTGCATAAATGAGATCTCTGCGTCTTTTGAGCCATGACAGCATCCTATGAGCAATTATATTTTCCTCTGGGTACAGGCAATCCTCATGTTTTATTTATTTAATCTTTCTCATTCAGCATCTCTTACCTTTCACCACGTCTTGCATGACACGACTGGAAACTGAACTGACACAAATTAAACCTCAGAGAGAGAGGGGAGTATTGCATGTTTGTGGATCTATATTGAGGCTGCCCTCAGGCAAAGCAATTACCGCAATGAGTGTTTGCATGATAATTGAGCTCTTGATGGTGTTTGGTGTGTGAAAGGTTGACCGATTTGCTGGTGTGTATGTGTGGCTAATGCAGAGATAATGCGCAGCAATGACTACAGTTCTTTTTTTTTTTTGAGTGAGTGAGTGAGTGCAACAAAGGCTCCACAGAAAATGGGCTCAGCTGAGGAATTTTAATGAATTAATGGAATTCATTTGAGCCCATTGTGAATGATTCTAAATCAGATGAATGAGCAGCGCTGGAGATCCTCATGCTGAAAACATGAAAAGCATCAACTACTAGAAAAAGACTTTGAAACAGATGGGATGACTAAAATTAATGCGAAACAACTGAAGCTCTCAAACTAATGTTATTTGATTCTCAGGAACCAGCCACAGTATAAGAAAAAGAAAATGTGTCTCAATAACAATCAAGACCCCCCATGAACACAACAAAAACAAGCTTAAAAATAGTAGGACGAAGCAGAACGAGAAGAGTTTAGTGCTTAGGCAGTACTACGCAAGATCCATCATGGGAATTCTTCCAGAAGCCAATGCCAACATAGTAGAAGATGATCACAATAACACAAACATTGCGTCCTTTACAAACAATTCACAATGTAACATCATCTGCAGCCACGGTGAGAGTACTTAAAGAGTTTTACAGACATCTTGGAGGAAACCTTACACAGCTTCTGGAAACATCCTTGATATTTCCTGGAAGCTTGCATGTTGTGGTACATCTCTATAGTGTTTTTCTAAGACCCTTGATGGCAATTGATCAGGAGTTTGCCTGATCCTTTGAGACATAAACAAATAGTATTTATCACCTAGCGAACTGGAAAATTCCATTGTCCACTTTTCCAATTGAAGAAACAGCGCAATATATCAGCTAAAGCGAGACCCACCAAACAAGCCACGCAAATGTCTCTTGCTCTGTATATTCATGCCTCTTGCGGTAAAGAGACACCCTGCTGTACAAGCTGGGACAGCAGAGTAGTAAATCTGTAGTTTGTTTGGCTGAGCATGGGGTTGAAGGGAGCCCGCAACTTAACTCAATTATTGTTGTTCGGGTTATAAAACACCATGTAAGCGTTGCTCCGAGAGAAATGGAGCGAAACAATATTCGTGTATGATTTATATGGAGCAACAGCAGGAGAAGCGGTTGCTGCTTGACAGCTAAATTTGCGTTGCAGGATCTAGGGGAACTTTCCACGAAAGTCTGGAATGCAGCAGTTGTAGAAAAGTAATTACGAGGGAATGGCTGTGGTACCTCTAAAGGTATGATGGGAAGGTTATGTTCGTCTCTACCGCATACAGTCCCCCCTTTCAGAGTTCGGCTCCCCTGCTTTCTTCCAACCATCCACTCCAGCTGCCTGAGGCAGAAAGAGCGCGCGAGAGAAAGTAGGAGGAGTGCTGCACCGGCCGGCTCCACCCTCCGAAAGCTCCGGCCAATCCGAGGAGCGCTGCAAGCTTCCACTACAATAGGTGAATGTCTCCTAAGTGAGATGAGAAGAGAGAGAGAGAGAAGACCTGTGTAAGCCCCTGACTGACTCATTCACCCATGGGAGTTTGAAGTGACAGAATAAATCTACAGAGACGAGGCTCAGGATAACATTTCAGAGAGCTGAGAGCGGACAGACACAAACACACAAACTGAGCTACAGCTGAGTGAGACTGCAAAGAGACAGACAGATATACAGCTCATCCACAGGAAGACAAGAGTTGGAGTCATTGTCATGTTGGTGGTGTTACTGATCCTGCATGCCGTCTCGTGTGCCCATTCTCACGGGCCGCCGGGTGCCGCCGTGCCTGGTAAACAGTGCCCGTCTGCGTGCCAGTGTGAGGAGGATGGCATCCTACTGCTCGTGGACTGCTCCGAACAAGGACTATCCAGTGTGCCGGCTGATCTAAGTCCTTTGACGTCTTACCTGTGAGTACACCCTCCCGCTTCGGTCACCTGCTTTGCTGAAACAGTGAAGGGTTGGGAAAGAGTTCCTGAGGGATGTTTGGTTTGATTACCTTAAAAAGGACGCTGAGAGATTATTGTTTTATGCCTGAATGAGGGGTTTGGAAGATATGAAAGGCTTTAGGTTAATAACAGAGTTCGCTTCTAGACTTTACGTTAGACTTCAACTCAAATATTAATGATTGTTTAGAGGTTAACACAAATTTATATTATAATTTGCTACAAACATATGTGAAGAAATAGGCTGAGAAGAATCTGCGGTTTCATGCTCTCAGCGGTTGCACAAAAGACATTTTGGTCTTCATAAATCATATTTATGCTTGAGCGCACCTGTATCTAATGTAGTCTGTGGCATGTTTTCTTTTATCTTGAGTAGTTTGTTCATGGTTTATTAGGATGAGTGCAAGTCAGGCTACCTGGCATTTGTCTGATTTGACTGCTTCTGCTAAGTGACAGATGGATTTGCGCTAAAATGCCATTGTTTAATTGAACGCATGACCTTCATGTCAACGAGAACCATATGGGAAGTGTTTTTCTCCTCTGCTTAATGCTTATATTTTAAATTATCATTATTATTTGATTTATTTGTCCTGTCCCAATTATGATTATGGGATAAGATGCATTACATTTTTTTCCCCCTTTGACATTTAATTTCTGACCCACTAGTTTAGGATGTGTGACATGCATGTGACCAGTGTTGATGTGCACCTTCACTTAGGACTGTAATACAAACTCCACGCACATTAGCAAAATAATGTTGACCCAAACGGGACACTTTCAGTACAAGCAAACCATACAGAGCGCTCGGCCGTTCGTTACCAAACGTGAAAAGCAATGCTTGTTTCCCATGTGTCCTGTGACAGTTCTCAGTGCAGCGGTATCTGATGGGAACGTGTGTGTAGAGTGATGCAGTGGGGCGCTCCGTACAGTATTGGGTTTCTCCATGTCAGCTGGAAGCCTGTTGGGTTTAAGTCCATGCTAATCGCTAAGGCATGCCATATGTCCCCTGATTGTGAATGATGACGCAAAGGAGGACTCAAATGTTCGCTCATAAAACGTTGTCCAGCTCACGTGAATCAATAACTGGAGAGAGTTGTGTTTCAGGCTTCGGAGGAAGCGTAGCCCATGGTTGGGAATTGGATTGCAAACACATGTACCGCAACCTTTCAAACATATTGAAACGTCTTGAGCAGTGTCTCTGGACAGTTGCAAGTGCATAAGATTGGATCTCTGTTTTATACTGCCAGTGTTATAGGGAATTTTATTGCGTTGTGCAATATATCGCATGACTTCATATTTGAAATGTATTACTTTTATTCAACACTGTAGCTAATTTTCTTATAATTGTATTAATATAATTCTACTTTTTATAGAATCTCAGCCAGTTTTATTGGTCAAACTGATTCCTCCAGGTATTTCTCAAATTTCCATAAAAACTCCATAAAGCTTCATTGGTCTTTGCAAATCAGACCAGCATTCACATTCAATACCGCGTCTAGCACTTTCTTTCTTCCCCGGAGGAGAGCAGATTGATTGTAAATATTGACTGAGCTTTGATGTGCATGTCATTGTTGAGATGTCAAAGTGTGTGTTTAAGCACAACAGGACCGTTCTGCAAGAAAGCTCTGTTCTTCTGACGCCATTTACTCAAAGTGCTCATTCATCGGCTGTCTTTTTTATGCCAAACTTTTAAGAAAAGGGTTTGCATTAGACATGTACAGAACACGCAAATGCTTTCCGGTCCGATTTCTATTGCTTATGCGCTGGCCTGTCATTATTATTCCACTTTGAACAGCTATAACTTTTAAGCCTGGCCAATTGTTGCATTTTCTTTAAGTTATGGGATGTATGGTTGCCTAGCAACCATTGCTTAAATGTGCAATATTTGAAGACTTTAAATTTTTACATTGTTTCTAATTGGGAATACATTTTCCACAAAGATCTATATCTATTCATCATGAACTGCTTTATCAGCACATCTGAGATATTTTACATTTAAATATGGAGATAAGTAAAAAGCATCATATGCTCAGTGGATTAATTCAACATTATGCTTTAATTACTACTTACTTTTTTCTATGCATATAGCAAGCAGCTATTATCCATCACCATTTTATGCATGGCGGCTCTTGCTTAACATTAAAAACAGTTCACAGAGCGAAAAGCAAAGCACAAGTGGGAGCTGTGTGAACGTGCTACTGAGAAAGCAGGCAGCAGCGCTGGACATTCTGCCAGTATTAAATGCCTGTCCTGTCTCGCTCTACAGCGATTGCCCATATGGGACAACAGGTGCCCTGGGGCGCGGAAAAAGTCTGTCACTAAGAGAGTCTGTTTTTGCACTGATTATTGTTTGTTTCTGTTGGTTTCAACAGGAGTGGATGTTAGGTACATCAGATGAAGAAAAGTTTGCTGTTTTGTACACTAACATGAATAACCCTCGCCTAAACACACTGACTGTTGATTGATTTATATTTGTAGATACGGAAGATATAAAAAGCCTGGAAATTAAGTCTTCACACAAACTTTTCACCAGCAGCACATCAGATATATTTTAATTGCATGATCGCAGTACATCCATACACACATTTTACCTCAGCTAATGCTGTTTTGTATCTGCTGTTCAATAGTTCACCCAAAAAGGAAAATGCATTTACTTACCCTCATGTCCTTTTCAAACCTGTATGACTTTCTTTCTTCTGCGAATCACAAAAGAAGACATTTTAAACAATGTTTTTAACTGTTTTTGTCTATACAATGAAAGTCAATGGGGCCTAAAACAACATTAGGCTCCATTGACTTTCATTGAATGGACAGAAATTGTTTTTCAAAATGGCTTTTGTATTTAATGAGGTTGAGTAAATGATGACAATTTTAATTTTTCACCATTTGGCCTTTTTAATGTCAAAATTATGTTTGTCTTTCAGTACAGATGCAGACAGAAGCTTTTTAGCCTTTCAGGAGACTAAAAGGCATACAAGCACTAGTTTGACCTTAGTCGATGATATTTAGTATATTTAGTTTTTAAAAATAAATAAATTTGACAAACTTAGTTTTGAACTTAGTTTTAATGCATTATTTGGCCAACCCAGGATTTAAAAAAACCTACGATAAAGATAAACCCCTTTATTTCAAAGAAAACACTTTTTTTTCTTTTTAGTGCCGAAAACCAGTTAACATGAGGTCAGTTCACCTGAAGATGAGTGCAAGCATCAACCAGCTAAAACATCAACACACAACCAGCTCAAACCTCAAAGCTGTCAGCCCATTCCCTGAAGCCAAGGTCCATAAATTTTCATCTCTCTCAGGGCAATTTTCTACACAAACACAAATTAATGTTGAGCTCGAGCTGAGGGCTGCAGACACATGTTTTCGCTTACTGGCCCGCCTCAACTTCCAGTGCTTTGGCCTTGAAACCTTTTAGAGACAGAAACAAGAACAGAGCGAGTGTGTGAAAGATGCCTTCAAGATCTGAAGTGTGTTGTGTTATCTGATTTGAGGGCCATAAATCTATTTGAGGCCCTTTTGGCTAGTGATTTATATTTTAAGGGTCAAACAGGAAGAGTTAACACCTAAATCACAATTTAACAAATATTACAAACAGCTGGAACAAATTTTATATACACTTATCAATTATAGTTTAGCTCAGTCAATGTGAAATGCTGTCCGCAACCCATTTTACTTCCATAACATATTTATGAACAAATACAGATTATACCTACATATTATTGGTATTATGTCAGTAGAGAATTTGCAAGAAACAAAGTAGGAGACAGATGGGGGCAGAATCAGTAAAGTACCACAAGATTTGAACTTGGGTTGCCAAAGTGTTTCCCACAAGGCTACTGGCTCCAGCTTACTATAATTTGATAAAATATTGACTAAGTGCTGTTGACAAAACAGATGTTAAAAGTATGTTTCATTTTTGAAGTCATAGTTAACCTAGTATTTAGCGCACACAAGTTGCTACGTAGTTTGAATAGAGCTCGCATCATTTCCCAATCTCTTTCCCACCGCTTTCTTGCATCCTTTCCGGGTCCACGCTCTATGCTGTCAATAAAAATGGTAAAAGCATTAGCGAAAACTTTCAGAGGAAGGACTTCTCAGGATCAGGCCTCAGATCTTCGGGGTTGTTTATGCACTTTTGAATCCTAGCGAATTCAACTCTGGCAGCCTACATCATTAAACGGCTCCAAGGGCTCTAATGTTCTCTCCGTTTAACCACCTAAAGCTCTTCAATGAAACAGGGTGATAATGGTCTTTTCATCCTGGCAGTGGTGAACGCTTTGAGCTTTATAATGTGGTAAGTTTGTAGGCTGATCCCTCAGGGGGTGCTAGCAGACAAACTGCACGGACAATCACTCACAGCTTTGATGCTTATGGTACCACTGCAAAGCAACGCAGCGGGATTCACGTAGCGCAAAGAGCTGAGGAATAACATCACAGCTGAGGTGCTTCAGTGGATTTATATTGGTGTACGTATACCCTCCATCAACAGTCCATTACCAAAACCCAGAGTCTCCAAGAAGCAATACTCAAAAGTTAACAAATATATGAAACACATGGACAAATTTGGCATTCTTGCTGACTGTTCCTCAGAGAACGAGAATAAAAACTTTCTTCAAATGAGGCTCCAAATGTCAACGGGATATCTGGAATGGCGAGTTTAATAAAACCTCCAGCTGACGTCCACAGTTTACAGAGATGTACATGTTTGCTGGGGCGAAATTTCACCATGGGTTCGTGACCGAAGCCAGAAGAAGGTGAAAGTAATGTATTATGTCTGGTGGAAGCGGGACGACGGCTTTGACTCTGACCATAGATTTCAGCTCATGGTACCCCAGTGGCCTGTTTACCTGCTATGTGTGTCAGGACAGGTCATGGACAAGGCATCGGGGAGGGAGTTTGATCTTTTCAGAGCATTGGACAATTCAAACAGACATAGGAATCTGCCACACCGATGTGCAATGTAGTGAGTGAGTGAGAGGGGTCAGGATGTACAACATACCCTCCAGGCTGTAGGACAGAACGAGGTATGTTTACACCTGAGAGTGTTATAACCCTACTTAGAACCAAATTACATTCATAATACATAAGCTTTTTCTCACTGCTTCATTTTATGACTTTACTTTTTAAACTTCCCTATACAACTTGGGGAATTTGTGTAGGGAAAAAAACAACACATTCTTTCATAAATTCCTGAAGAGAAAGCCTGAATGGAAAGAAAAACAAATAAACAAAAACAGGCTGTGCATTTTTTTTTCTTCTCCATGCAAAATGTCTTGTCATTAACACACGACTCCATTTGTGTACAAGCTAGTACACATACGGGGAGTCGCAGACTCAACCTCAGCCTCAAACAAACATGGGAGTGATTGTTCATTTCCTTCTCTTCCCGTTACCTAACAGTGAAACGAGAGCAATTAGTGCCCTGTGAAGTCAGCCCGAAAATAGTCAGAGCCCATGCAGGATAAATAAACCAGTGGACCTACCGCAGACTGCCTCATCTCCAGAACATCTTTAAATAGATCCAGAGCTGGAGAAGAAGACCCGAATGCTTCTACTCAGTGCGCTGTAGAAAAGCCAAACCTGAGGAATGAACTCTGTTTGGGACCCCCCAAATATTATGTAGGATTGAGATGTAGAACTCGGTTATGTCATCAACTTCATCATTCCAGGCCACTTCCTTCCTGACTTCCTGATCCATCTTTGAAATTAAGACACAAGGCTTTCCTTTTTTTTTTTGTAGGAAAGAAGGAATGAAATTTCATATCTCAAGTGGTTCTCCTAGACAGCAATCAGATCAAGTAGACAATAAAGTGAATAATTTGCTTTGCTTTTTGAAATGTATGTAAGTTTCAGAAGAGTTTCAATATGTTATCAGATGTGGCAAGACAACAAGATCTGCCATCTTAAGTAGGGCAGTTCAATGTTTTGTATGAGGAACTTCAGGAAAAAATATCTGACAAAGATGATTCTGTAGGGAATCTGAGTGCCCGATCTATGAAAGCGCAACCACTGAGCAATAAAATTTTCCTGTGGCTTCTGGTGAGGGAATAACAATTGAATCAGTGGCTAAGTGTGGATTCTGTCCTTTTCAATGGCAGAGGATCATAAATCACCCCTTGGGCAAGCTTGACAATCCATCAGAGACCTCTATGGGGGTCTGTGTGGGGGTCTCTTAACCTGTGGTTAAGTCTTTAGCCACATTTCAACATAGGCTCTTTGGATCTGACAGAAGCTATAAACTGTGCTTTTGAGGTGACATGTTCTCACCCCCTCAAACACCACTGGAAACCTTAAGGGAGGACAATGGCTGGGAAAGAAGATACCAGAATCCTGTTCATTAAGTGGAAATGCTAGATACAGAAGCTCAGATTTCAGATTCATGAACCTAACCGTAAAGAAGTCCGGTCACACCAAAGCGGGAATGGTTAACTGCTCATCCAGAGGTGCTTGGTATCCACAAATGTGAGAAGATGTCTACTCAAATAAAGGAGCAAATTAAATCTTCAGAGTTTCCAAATAGATTACATGCATACAGCTTACAGCATTACACAGTCCCCCCTAATGCTTTTTTAATGAGTTTGTTTACATTTGCTGCATTGAGAATATACAACTCATCCAAGATTGCAATATGTGGACCAGGAAGGACCGCTGGCCAGACAGAGGCAGGCTCGTAGCAGGAATTTTAAACTGAGATTTTCCTTATCTGAACTATTTAGGGCTGTGCCTTGCATCAGGAAAGATTTCTCATTGAATCCTGGTTACTATCTATGTATCAGGCTTATTTGAGAAGGTTTCCTCACCAAACTAGGAAAGGGAAATCGCATAACCTGCTTCCCTGTTACTACCGAAGGAAGATTTGCGTCAAACGTTATTAGTGCAGCAACTGGAAATATTCTGTAATCACACAAAAAAATTTAAATTCATCTAGGAATGCAAGTTGGAGTGACACTTTTTTTTAGACTTCTGATAGACTGCTCTAGTTTATTATGGGCTTTGGGGTCTAGCAGGGAAAAGATGAGAGAATGGTTGCTTAAGGAAGGAGCCATGAAGTATGCATAACATGTCGAAGTCGCATCACTCACAGCTGCACATCTCTGAAAGATGTAGAGCTACAGTCCAAAGAAATCTATTCAGTGCCCACTGCGTCATAAACCAGCCAACTAAACTCATACAGTACCTCACATGCAGAAGTGGTGTCCTTAAACTGTGAGGAATATACACATCAGGAGCCTTGTAAATAAGTTATTTGAAAATCACAACTACATAGAGTTGTGCCAAAGAAAACGAGTGCATTGGAAGAACAATTGAAATCAAAGCCAATTTTTGCAATAAACAGAAAATAACCGCTTGTTACCTGGAAGGATGGACCCGGAAAGATCTGCTCAGTTTCCAGTAATGCCATTAAGAAACTCTATTGCAGGCACGAACCTTGCGGTCTATAAAGGTACAATTCTTCATGACTTAAACCACTGCAAGTTTTTACTTGCCAAACTGCTGGCGAACATCAAAGGTATAGGCGAAAAGGCATTACAGATGATTTGCCACTTTGAATAAAGACAGTTGTTCTGCTTTGACTTGAGAATAAAAAAAGAAAAAATGCCCAGCATACAGTATCTGATGAAAATAAATAAAAAGAATAAGAGCTGATGCTGAGGTCACCATCTGAAATTTGTGTTTCAATGTGTTCCATTGGCTTTGACATGCAGATTAGGTTTCCCAACTCTAAGCAAAACTCAAAGCAAATGTCAATGGAAAAACTTTGTCATTTGCCTATTGAACAATCTTTATCTGTAAGAACCATTTCCCATGGCCAGCCTCCTATGAAGTCCGGCAAGGCATCTCGTACATCTTCTTTAGAGTCTGCAGGGACATGGTGAGCTCCAGCCAGTGAAGAGGAGAGACGGAGAGGGCGTTTCTCCGCCCGACCTGCAGCTGTCTCAGCTGCTCGCCACTGGGGACACCAGGAAATTTATTGCAATAATCATCTCTCTAGGCAACACATTAAATAGCACACTCCTGCTTTGAAAAGGCTTTGAAAGACGTTCTCTTTGATACTTGATTAGAGAGTGAAGTTTTCAGGAGGTGGCAAACAGTCTTAACATGTAGAGAGATGTTGGATATTTTTTTTCTTCCTTTTGTGATAAAGCAGTTGATTGGTTAGTTTACTATATATGAAGGGAGTAATTGTTGAGTTTGCATATCAAATGTTGAAGGGACCCAGACTGTATTTTCGATCAGCTTTTACGTTTGCATCATATTTACCTTTATTCCTTAATATTCAACCTCCACCTTTCCACATTTCTACCAGAAGCTGGTCAGAGTGGTTTAGTGTAAACTCGTATATGTCAAAAAGGAGTTTTTGTTTGTAAAAGGCTGAAAAGAAAAAAAACGACAGATTGGGCCCAGTAATGATTTATCGGTCGTTCCAGATGAACGGCAAGTAGAACATGCTGAATGCATCACAAAAATGAAAACACGTGTGATTTACTTAACTCTCTTTGCAGCACAAAAGTCACTTGTAGACTGAAATGAAGTCTGGGCAACATCTGAAACATTACTTTAAAAGTTATGAACATACTTTAGGAGAACTAGGCTTGAGATATTGTAAAGTTTTAACATCGATTAAACTGCAAGAATAAGTCTGAGCTTTTTTGAGCAATGTTGCTTGGGCACTTTCCCATTGAGAATGGGCAACAAATTTCTATTTGGTTACTTTAGATCGGTCATGGGCCCTGTGTCTCACCTGGTTGCCTGTTGACTGCAACATTGCCCAAAATTGCCCAGAATCATTGCTCAAAAATGTTGCCCTGTGTGTCATCAGTCTTAGACCATAAGTGTTTCGGGATACTGCAAGTGTTGGGGCTGCACCCTAGCAGCTAGTGTCTTTATCTAGCCACAGTGGATTAAATCTGGCTTGCAATGTTTTCAGTCACCCCCTCTTGTGTCCTTTCCCTGTCTGCCTCAAGTGTTTCCAGTCCTGTTCCTGGAGGACCACTGTCCAGCAGAGTTCAGATCAAACCCCAAATAAACACACCTGAACCAGCTAGTGAAGGTCTTCCTAGTGCAACCCCTACACCCGGGTCCTACTCGCACCGGGTTTGAGCGGGTCTCTGGGATGGGAGGCAGGCACACTCCCAGAAGCGGTAGGTGCTGCGTAGGTAAAATCTCACACTAGCGACTAGCCTCGTTAGTGTGAGATTTTACCTACGCAGCACCTACCGCTGGCCTCTGTTACACTCAGCCCCCTAAACCTCACTCCCATCCAGGTCACGGCACCAATGTAACACCTACACCCGGGTCCTACTCGCACCTGCTCCAAGCAGGTCTCGAACCTGGGTAAACCGCATACGAGGCGGGCACACTAACAAGGAGGCTAAAGACTGCAGCCTCTAGCGTCTGTCACTAGTGTTCCTCTTGAGATCAGGGGAGTGAGGTTTTACCTGTGCAGCACCTACCGCTGGCCTCTGTTACATAGGCATATTAGAAATATTCAAGCAGGTATGCTGATGCAAGTTAGAGCTAAAGTCTGCAGGACAGTGGACCTCAAAGACTGAGAAACTAAAACTAGACAGACAAGTGAATTTACAGTGAAAACTTTTGCACATAGTATTTATTCACCTTAAAGACCTACAGCATATCAGTTTCTAGTCTTTTCAGAATGTTTTGACAGAATGTTCTGAGGCATTTAAGTCCTGATTAGGCTGAATGAAATAGAAAATGATGGAAAACTATACATCATGTGGCTAGTAGCCTCATCTCAGCTCGTAATTTTAACTTGAACCGCTCTCTTTGGCAGTTTTGACAGAATGTTAATCCACACATCAGTCCTGATGTGCAATTTCATGGATATGTTTTTATGTCATGTGCAGTTCATGAGACAGTTCAGAGGTCGGTCTGTCCTTCCACATAGTTTTTCTCTATTGCTCATCCACTCTATTTACTCATCCCTTCACTCTCAAATATTTGTGGCTCGGTCTTCCACAGAAAGAGTAAGAAGCTCATGTCTTTCTGTCTTCTTTTCTCGTTTTCTCCCTTCGCGACCGCAAATTGTTGTCATTATGTGACGCATTGCAGTGGTGATGGCTAACCAGAGTCTGGCCTGTGGAGAAAACCACGACAAGCGAATTAAGAGCTGAGGGAAATTGAGGTCCTGTGTGTGTGCGTGGACCACCCAGACTCTCATAACCAGAGGGTGAGACCACAAGCAGGAGCGACTCTGACTCTGTTCTGCCGCCCGCATCTCGGTCCCTCACTTTCTGTCTATATTTAGATCTATTTGTTTCTCCTTTGTCTCCTTCTCAATCGCTCTTTCGACTTGGTTCTCTTGGTCTCACACTCTTATCTTTGCGGTCGTATAAATTGAAGCCAAACCCATGAGACCCTATAAGTTAATTTCATTGGGCACTTCACTTATATGCTATGTAATTTAATGTGCTCAATCTATTTTATGGTTATATATACAAAAAAAGGAACATTTTATTACTTAATGGCTGTTTTTTATAGTTTAATAGAAGTAATAGGGTTCTCAGTTGCATGATTGTCTCAGATGTTTTTCCTAAAATTAAAAATAGACACCAATAAGACAATTGTTGACATGACGTAAGTAAATTTTAGCAAGATTCGGTCTTGGTTTTATTATCATAATCCCTGAGGATGTAGCAAATCTGTGCTTTTGGAAATCATGAACACACATTTCTATCAAAGTCGGAAATGTTCGCATGTGTCTTGGCCCTAAGACTTCCTCTTAGGTTCCCCTCTTCCGCATTGCATTCCTCTCCATAAAGCAAAAATGGTTTCCATGCGGATTGCCCATTATGTCAGTGGAGCGATGGTTATCGTTCCTGACCCAGGTCAAGGCGCACTGTAAACAGGACTGTGTTCAGAGGCGGGGTGGTTGAGGAGAGGAGCCACGCTGAAGCCAGACGACGGGACAAGCCCACTATCAGCCCCAGCATCAGGCTGCTGGCTCCAGACTGCTCCCTCTCAAACTCCTTGCAGACCTGGAGCCTCCCACCCCCCATCTTACCGGGGAGGGAATGGGTGTTGGTTTGGGTGTTGGCTTGTGGCTGATTCTCAATGTGGCTATTGAATCCACAATGCATGGTGGATAAAAACTTTACAGCTAACCTGTTACCTGGCCTTTGATGATAACTTACAAAGATCACTTATGAAAAGCAATGGTAATGTTAGTTGTTTTGCATGTCACAGTGTATCCGGGTTCAGTAAGTTGCACTCTATATAGAGCGTACACAAATTCTTTGACATAAAATTCATCAGTAATACCCCAGGCATGTTTTTTAAGCTTTTACTTCTCTTGGCTAAATATGACTACAGGGATTTTCTGGGACATAAAACACAAAACCTATCCACTTTTTTCTTCAATGCGAAAGTAAGCCTTACACTTAGAATAACGAGATAACGTTAACGAGAAAAATAACAACTTGAAGTAACTGGTAAAACAGTTTGCACTACAAACTAGTGCGTTCATAATTAAGATAATACATTAAAATATCAAGCAACAAAACAAGCTGTTTTGTACAGCTAAAAACAGCTGGACGTGGATGACACCAGAAGCTTGACCCATACAATTTACAAATGGCTGCAGCCGCTCCTATGAGAAAAAAAGATGGATTCACTTGCTTGCCTTTACAGCCTTGTGCAAACTATTCTAATTCACACTATTCAAACTTTTTAACTTCTAGATTTAAAAAAAAAGACTAAAAGAGTCTGATGTTTAGTGGAGGTGATGTTACCCACCATGATATATTTATTTTTAGCCAGAAGTATAGCTTTTTACTGCTGGCTTTGAAGTGCCTAGAAAATGTACAAGATTTGTGAAGATTATCTTCATGAATAAAACACCTGAGAACCATAAACATTTATTGGTGACAGAGTTTTGTTTCTGCTATAATCCAAAAACAAAAGAAAAATCCTGTTGGCTTTTTGCCGAGTTTCTAGCCTTTCATTGGCATCCCCATTGAAAAAGAATTGCAATATTTTGATACTTTTTTGGACACTGTTATAGATATATTTTGATTATATAAATTGGCGCACAAAAGAGTGATTTATTTGTGAACCTGGCACCAGTCTAAACAGCAGATACAAAGCATTTTATGGAATATTATGAAATATTATCAGAAAAAGTCATTCTCAGCCCAGTATACATAATTTAAATTGTCAGACATCAGTTTTATTTTGGTCCAGCTATTAATTTTTCTCCATTTAGTGAACTTTAGTGGTGGCCAAAAGTGACATGCGGCTAGTTCTTTGTCCTTTGAAGCTGCATTAAAACTGCAATTTGGACCTTCAACCTACTGAACCCCACTGAAGTCCACTATATGGAGAAAAATTCTGGAATGCTTTCCTCAAAAACCTTAATTTCTTTTTGACTGAAGAAAGAAAGACATGAACATCTTAGATGACACAGGGGTGAGAAAATTCTGTAATCTGTAAATTTTTATTTTGGATTGAACTAATCCTTTATAGATTAAAAATGAAAAATCATATCATTGTGGCACATATTGTGTTTATCGGCTTAATATGGTCATAACCTGAGTTTGGATATAATGTTGCATATAACAAGGATGGGATATAGCTTAATTTAGAGCAATTTACACAAGTCTGACATTAGCATGTCGTGGCTGGCATTTTGAGTTTGTGTTTTAGCTTTTATATATATATATATATACAATGTGTTATCCCACAGGATCCATGTAAGTGCATTACTGTAAATGTAAGTTTTGCTTTCTGTCACTTAAAAACATGCTAAAGATGTTTGCAATAGAGTTTTTTATCCCACTATTTTTAAGTATGTGTAAACCCATAGTCTGAAAGCACTGAATGTGTACATAGTGCGCTAATATGCGGTGAGAAGCAGGTACATTCAGAAAGTCACCAATTCTCCCTTTGAAGACTCAAAGGAAATGTGTTGACAGGGAGTCTGTTGAGGAGGACAGGGTGCGGTTTGATGTTCACGAATGCTCACATTGCTGCCGGCTCAGTGTGTGTTTGGCTGCGGGCCAGGACGATGTTGTTAGAGAACAGCACTGAGTGAAAGATAGATGCCTGTAATTACTCAAGTGCCAGTACATTGAGGAGCCCGCAGAGTTCAGATGACCACAAAGTCTCTATTAGAACTTGTTTTGGTGACACTGAGGCTACAGTATTAGTTAAGCACATTATAATGGATTAAAAATCACAGTAAAGACATTTATAGAATGACTTCTGAAGGATGTGACATTGGAGTAATGGCTGCTTAAAATGTGGCTTTCCATCACAGGAATAAATATACTAAATATATTGAAATAGAAAAAAGATCCTGAACTTTTGAACTGTTGTGTATGCATCCAAAACACCCCAGCAACACTATTACAACAATCCCTCTAGAAAACTGTCTTTGATCTTAGCTTTCTCTACGAGTCTTTTCGACATATGCATGATTTATCTCAGCACAACCAAATGCCACCAAAATCAGTAGAGAATCAGCCTCTGTCTGTGTGCTGCCTATGAGTTTCATTACTCAATTAGGAATGACAACATTAGTGTTGGTTCATAACCTCTAGATTAGTGGATGGCCCTCATCCCAGGACATTATGGTGACTGCACAGTTCATCAGCGACTTCTTCAACATTTCTTAGGCGGATAGAAAAACAAGTTTTTGACAGCAACAATGGAGTGGAGAATTTAATAACTTCCTTCTGCATTCTTATTGAGATCAACAGTCTGCATTCCTTTTGTCAAATTAAACAGGCAAATAACTGTGGAGGGTTGTACAGATGGCATAAACAATCATTTATTACCAATATATATTAACAATAGAAGACAGAATAACAATCATCTGCCAATAGCGACAATAAAACAGAAGTTTTCCCGTTAATTGTCTAATTTTTCAGCATGTTTTGGGAAACTTTAGTGCTAGTGCTTTAGAGTCTAACACTGTGACTAAGCACTAACTGTGCTTGTGTTAACATAAAAGTGATGCATTCTCCTGTTCAAAAGACTATAAGTAAACCATTTATAGGTCGATTTGTTTTTTGTGGTGCACATAATTGCTGTTTGTTTGAGAATTCCATCCAGACTTGCACAGCAACAGCCCAACCAATGGCATAAGTTTGGGGCGGGGCTATAGGTTTGCTAACCAATGGCAGATTGGTGAAGTGTTTGGAAAACCTGTTTGAAAACAGTAATTAGTTGCGCTGCCTGACTTAAAGAATTGTATGTGGGTTAGAAATTTTGTCTGACATATACCATCAAATTATCACAACCGGCTGGCTCATTCTGCTTCTCCAGAGTGGCTGCACGAGGTCTGAAGATGACACAGCTGTTTCACGAATGGCCAGATTCACAGATGACAAAGTGTTTTGTGTTTATTTTGACAACTTCAGTTGCACTAACTTGAGTAAAAACTCATGTAACCTTAACATTATGTTGCCATTGTATTAAAGTCAGCATGAAATCAAAATTTATTTTTTTTGGCTTTTAGTATGAATATTTTAACGTAAGGTTATCTAAAAGCTAGTGTGTTTCAAAACAATGACAAAATTCGCATTTACAAGATATTAGCATTCAAAACCTACAGTTTCTAACTTCCACCAATAGGTATCAACGATTTTGATCACATCACCCTGCACTTCAGCTTCTTATCAAAATTTCTGTCCAATCAAATGATCTAGAATCTGAAGTGTCCTGCCCACTACATTATAATTAGACGCTGAAGCTGCAGCTAAAATTGGTCACTTGTTCACATAGTTAATATTCTCTGTATGGCGAATGGCACGTAGTGCACTATTTAGGGGGTAGGGAACGATTCTGAGTGTAAATATGCTTTCTATTGGATTGCACTGTCATGTGAACTGATCATATACGTGAATCGTCTCAGACCATAAAATGCATCAGACTTATTTGAATTCTATACAGAATGCTATATTTAATAGTGATATGAATGAGTAACAGTTTAATATTGAATCTAAAGGGGGAATCTATTAGACTGTGGCTGTCATACGCTGTCAAATGCGGCTTTACCAAACTCAATGGCTCTGGCCTAAGCTGTGATATAAACGAAATGCTTTTGGATATTTTAAAAAGGGGGCGATGCTACTTGATATGTTCAGCCCTGTCTTTCTGTTTCAGTTGAATATACGTCAACACATAGAATAAAGATTTGTGTTTCAAATCACTTCGGTGGACCTTTTAAGCAGTAGATTAAGTATTGAATGAAAAACATTTTTTTTAATGAAAACATCTGAAATGTTGGTGAATATGACATATTTCATCTTATCTACTTTATTTGTTATAAAGTATGCAAGTGTTTTTTGGGAAACAAGAGTGTCACTCTGGGAAGCAGAAAGTGTCCAACTTAGGAAGCATTGACATGATATCGTTTTCAACTTTTTTATGTTTTGGCCATTCATTTACATGACAACAGTATTTTTGGAGCCTGAAAATTCTAACTTTTGCATAATAGGTTTCGGGGGAAAAAATACCGAAATATCATCTCTGTAAACTACAAAAATGCACATTTGTGCAAAACTGAGCAAGTAGACATGTAATACAGCATTTTTGGCCATTTTTACAGATCTGTGTAAACAGGAATTGCTTTGACAATTTTGTCTTTTGTAAACTTTTCCATTTTCAGTACATAGTTGTCGTGTAAACACTTTTAATGTCTTCATTTACAACTCAAACAGCTGCAAACAGCAAATCCAGCCACAGCCGAAGTCAAACACAACTATTATTTTTGCCTTTGGTGCTCCTAGTGACTCAGAAATTCCATTATTTTTACTCAGTCTGACCCATAAAAGGTTGCAAACTTGTGTTATCACATTGTTTGACTTGAAAACACTTGAATCTAATTAATTCAATGTAGACGTTACCACTTCAAAGGGTTAGTTTACCCAAAAATGAAAATTAGCCAATGATTTACTCATCCTCAAGGCATCCTAGGTTTATATGACTTTCTTCTCTTAGTTAAATCCATCCGGAGTTATATTAAAAATCTTCCTGACTGTTCAACAGTCCAAAAGAAGTCCAATAAAGCACATACATACATAATAAAAAGTGCTCCACATGGATCCAGGTGGTAAATATAGGCCTCCTGTAGTGAATCAATGCTTTTTGTAAGAAAAATATTCATATTTAAAATGTAATAACCACTTTTCACCTGTCATACTGATGTTGCTGATCTTCCGAAAACGAATGTTTGTTTACAGGAGCAAAGGAAGCAAAGTTTCCTTATATTAGCAAAGGACAACCAGTCTCATATTGGCTTATATTGAAATCCTCAGACATTTTTCTTTACAAATCCTTGATTTGTCCTTCTAATTTGTGACCAGTGTTTTGTTCTCTAAACTCTTAAAAATAAAGGTGCTTAACGATGCCATAGAAGAACCTTTTTTGTCTAAATGGTTCCATAAAGAACCTTTAACATCTAAAGAACCTTTCTGTTTCACAAAAGGTTCTTTGTGGCGAAAGAAGGTTCTTCAGATTATAAAAAGGCAAGAAAGAGATGGTACTTTAAAGAACCTTTGACTGAATGGTTCTTTAGTGGAACCAAAAGTGGTTCTTCTATGGCACCACTGTGAAGAACCTTTTAAAGCACCTTTATTTTTAAGAGTGTACTCTGCACTTCTTTGTTCATCACTTCTCATCGGCGGATGTGCAACACATACATCCTACGCCATTTGCCCAGAACAGCTTTCGTCTATGACAGTAAGCGCAAGCTAGAGAAAAGTGATTATTATGTTTTAATTATGGATATTTTTCTTACAAAAATGCATCAATTCACTACAGGAGACATTTATTCACCCCCTGGAGCCATGTGGAGCAATTTTTATTATGAATCGATACACTTTATTGGACTTGTTTTGGACCGTTGAACAGAGACACCCACCCACTGCCATTTTAAAGCTTTGAAGAGCCAGGGCATTTTTTTAATATAACTCCGACTGGATTCAACTGAAAGAAGAAAGTCATATACACCTAGGATGCCTTGAGGGTGAGTAAATCATGAGCTAATTTTCATTTTTGGGTGAACTATCAGCACACTCTAGGCAGTTTGTTGATGTCTGAGCGACACTTGATGCACTCACTCAATAAAAGTCCCTCAGGAGCTAAAGATGCAGTGGCATTGTGAACAAACACAATGCAGCTTCCGCTGAAGACAAAGGTACATTTATATTCCTGGGGAAAGAGGTGGCAGGCATGAGGTTTCATTCGCCCCACCTTTAAGATGTACATTGCCCTGGGACAGATGCTAGATGACAGGGTTATTACAGCAACAATAGCTTTAGTAAGGGCGGAGGGAGAGACAAAGAGGAGAGCTAGGCTTAGTCACAGCGATATTTCCTGTTTCTGTCAAAGGAATGAAGAGAGCTAAGGTGTCAGTGTCAATGTTTGCGCTCACGGTTTGAGATTGCGGAGTTGATACAAGGTGATGATGGGAGGGCAGGAAGTGTGAGGTGATGATACGGTGGGACTTGCCCAGTCTGTACTTGTAGGAGTTGCCTTAGAACAGGTTTGTTTATTGAAGTTAGTTTGTGTATGAGCAAACAAAAGATGTTGCCTTCGGTTTTCTCGGATCTCGGATTCTCAAAGGTTTCGCGATTACTCCCACAGGGTAAGATGTGCACGCTCACATTGCAGAGATTCCTCCTGCGCCATGGAAATCTGCCGGACCCCTGTCCTGTCATCAACCCCCATTCTCTCCCGCCACAAAGGGGGCATTGTGTTCAGTCCCAGACCCGGGCAGACTGTCCTCAAACCAATCATGTTTGGCAAAGTGAGCCTCGTTAGAACAGAAGGATTAACAGGAAGATGAGAGCTGGAGTTGCTGACAAGATGATGTGTACAGGAACTCCTTTAAAACCTTCAATGAGAAGCGGTCTGATATGCACGTAATATGGACCTTATCACAGAAAGCATCTCAAAACGTCTTCTCTTTAAAGCCTTCACACAGAAATTAACATTTTATCATTATCTGCTCACCACCATGTTGTTCCAAAGTTCATAACCTGTTGTTGTTGTTTTTTTTTTACAAAGAAGAATTTTTGAAGAATGTTAATGCAGCTCAAATCAAGACAATCCGATTTTTTGTTAGTAATAATAATAAGAAGCAATATTTTTACATTTTAATAAAATATAATTTTAACCCTCTGGGGTCTGAGGGTGTTTTGGGGCCCTGAAGAAGTTTTGACATGCCCTGACATTTGTGCTTTTTTCAGTATCTTAAAACATTTTAATGGTTAAAGTCAGATTACATTGTACGCACACTACAAGCCCTAGTGCTGGACGAGTTTCAGTGCTTAAAAGGTATGTAAAAATATATTTTTCTAAGAAAATGACTGAACGTTTCGGTAGACAAGACCCTTCTTCGTCGGCTGGGATTGTTTACAGCCATTTAAACTGCATTTAAACGGCATTTTAAAGATTCAAAAATCGGGGCACCATTTAAGTCCATTATATGGAGAAATTTCCAGAAATGTTTATCTCAAAAAACATAATTTCTTGACGACTGAAGAAAAAAGACATAAATATCTTGGATGACAGGGGGGTGAGTAAATTATCTGTAAATTGTTGTTCTGAAAGTGGACTACTCCTTTAACACAATTTCCTAGCTCTCAGAGTATTTCCTCAAATCTCTAAGCTGGTTTGCCTGAGTACGGTACATCTTGAACCCAAAAGACGACTTTGTCAGCATGCTTAGCATGACGTGGCAGGCCGCAGTCAGCACGCAGCGAGGGCCCAGCTCTCCGTAAACTCCCCTCCCACCCATCCAGGGCTCAGATCTGTGGCCAAGTGTGGTGAGTAAAGCCTGCTCAAAGCTCTCTTCCAGCAGCGGCCAGATCCGCTGGCAGGCAGGTGATAAATAGTCCCAGCGTTAATGACACTTAATGCTTGCCCAAATCCCTGCAGTAGCATCAAAGACGATAAGAGTCCCTGTGCTAATGCCACTCTATGGAAGGAAGGATTACACGGCAGAGAAAAGGAGAACGCGGTGACGAGACAACGGTGAGCGGGAAGAAAAGCGGGAGATCACAGCGACACTTAGAGCCAACAAAGGCAGCGGGAGACGTGGAGGAATGCGTTTTTGGTGGAGGACCAGGAGGGGCTGGGTGCAGGGGTCCTGGGATGGAGCAAGGGATTAAGACACTCGAAATGTCTTCATTAAAGCAAAAGTTCAGCCAGAAATGAAAATTCTGTCATCATTTACTCACCCGTATGACGATCTAAACCAATTGGAACAAAGTTTGTTTTTGAACAGTTATGGTTACAAACACGTATTTTAAGTGTGTTTTGATGGCCAAAACTAGGCCATTTGAAAATTTCAATTGGTGTCATTATTCTGTAAGTATCATAGAATTGGTTTAAATGGGTTGTTCTCTTATTTCAAGTCGTCTGGAGTCAAAGGGCAGCTCTGTATGACAAACTGACCCAAAATTCATTATTCAATGAAAATCTTTCACTCAGTCTGTCCGATTCAAGAATGAATCATTCCAGCCGGTTATGTGAATCAGAATCAGATCAACCAAAGTTTTAAAGATCAAAAGAATGATTCATTCACAAAAGTATGATTCATTCACAAATCTGACATTGTTACTTCTCACATGAAAGCGAGGAGAGATTTTCATTTTTTTAAAGTAAATAACTTTGGACTGTTCTCACACAAATATAATAGGCATGACTTCATCGTAAGGCTTGGAATATATTGCATGGTTTGTTTGTATGACGTTTTCATGGTGCATTTGCATCCAATTTTTAATTTATTTCATTCAATTATACTGGTTTAAAAGGAAAAGATGTAGTGTCATTTCCATGCCCTTGTAGACTGGAGGAAAATGAGGGAGAGAAACCGATATGGAGATTGTTTGAAGGACACAGGCACTTTAAATAGAGTCCTCTTGGAAAGCGCTGGCTGAGGCTTAGGTGTCACACACATTGTCCCATTTCAGAGAGCTGCAATGTGGCAACAGCGCAACTGGCAAGCGGTTCAGACAGAGTCCAGAAGTTCTTTCTTACTAAATTACAAATCAGTAAGAATCGCACATTAAATAGCAGATGAGATGCTTAAACTGTCGTCTCGGATTCCAGAGACTTTGTTTTGTGGGTAAGATGATCTTTAAGAGTTCTTGAAAGAATCAGTGATGGAATTCTGCTATAATCCAGGTATTTTCATTAGGTAATTGCACATCTCCCTTCAACAATATGATTCAAATGCCTTTGCATTTACTAGCCTTCAACAGTGGTGGACGAAGCACACAAATCAAGCACTTGAGTAAAAGCGCAGATGCCCTAAAAAATACTACTCTAGTAAAAGTACTCATTTTCAGTTTTACTTGAGGAAAAGTATGAAAGGACTTGACTTTTATTTTTTTGCAGATCTATGGACCATGTTTATTATTTCTTCTATCCAGCACTAGTCAGACTAGTCTTTAATCAGACATTTAATATGTGACATTTGTAGCAATAGCCAACAATATATTAGAATATTAGGTAAGGATCATGTTCCATGATAATATTTTGTAAATATTCTACTGTAAATATATCAAAACTTAATTTTTGATTAGTAATGTGCATTGCTAAGAACTTCATTTGGACAACTTCAAAGGCGATTTTCTCAATATTTTGATTTTTTTGCACCCTCAGATTTTCAAATTGTTATAATTCTCAAAATATTGTTCAATTCTTACAAACCATACATCAATGGAAAGCTTATTTATTCAGCTCTCAGATGATGTATACATATCAGTTTAAAAAAACAGACCCTTATGACTTGTTTTGTGGTCCTGGGTCACAAATGTATTGATCTGCAAATAAGAAACCTTATTTTATTACCAACACTTATGTTAAAACATTAAACTTCAATACAATCAAATATCAAATTAAGTGTGCATACAAATGAAACATACCATATAGCACTTTGAAAATTAGAGAAAAGCTCAATTGTGTATAAGTATGTAATGACAAATATATAAATGTTGAATAGGGAAAAATGCATTGATGGAAATACTATACAGACATACTGGTTTAATATCATTCAAAAATACTACAGCAGCAGGAAAGATGCATGGCTATTAAGCATTGCATTATTTTACAGTACCTAAAATTGCAATACAGATGGTGACAAACAAATGCGGACATGTCCACATTCAAGCATGCCAAAGGGTTTTAACAACTCATCCTCTTACAGCAGATTTACGTCATAAATAACTGACTGTCATGAACCAAATATGATTTTTGCTTGCAATAATCAATGCTAAAAGTGAGGATTAGTGACTTACATTTTGTGTTAAATGTCTCACCTGGGGGGTGAAAGCTTTCTGAATTTGAAGATTAGGGTAAATTAACAGAAACTAAAATGGTCTTTTAGGCAAAAAAAAAAAAAAAAAATGTCCACATATTCACTCTGTTCAAAAGTTTTCACCCCTGGCTCTTAATGCATAAGTTTTCCTTCTGGAGCATCAGTGAGCGTTTGAACCTTCTGTAATAGTTGCATATGAGTCCCTCAGTTGTCCTCAGTGTGAAAAAATGGATCTCATAATAGTTGGAAAGAGTACAAATACACAAAAATGCTGACAAAACCAAAAAAATTGTGGGACCTGAAGGTTTTTTCTGAAGAACAGCAGGCAGTTTAACTGTTCGCGACAAACAAGGGACTAGTATTAAAAAAAAGGGACAAGTATTAAAAACCAAGCGTATGTAAAGTTTTGAACAGGGTCATTTTTATAAATTCAATTATTATTTTCTCTTGTGGACTGTATGTAAATGCCTTTATGTGAAATATCTTATTCAGGTCAGTACTAAATTAAATATAACATGCCTTTTGTATGAACATTTTGCAGATTCTGCAAGGTATATGTACACTTCTGACCTCAACTGTATTAGAAGGCACCCTAAACAATGTTGTTAAAATACTTTTAAAAGAAATGCATAACAATATTGCATTGCTGCATTACTTAATTACTTTTAATGGAAAGTAATGCATTATGTTATTTTTGCATTGCTTTTTGTCACCTGAGCTGGGCTATGTTATTTATTTTTAATAACAAAAATCCCAAAAGTTATATTTTTGACAACTGTAAAGGCCTTTTCACACCAAAAGTGAAATTAATAAGCCTTAGGCTAAAGAAAGCACCTCTGTGCTCAGGAGACATGTCAGTGTATGAATGTCATATCAGTGAATAAATCAAATCAATCTGCATTACTTTTTTGAAAAAGTAACTCCGATGTAAATTTAAAAGTAATGTTTTACTTTATTATTACTTAAAAAAGTAATTGGATTACTTAACTCCCATTACTTGTAATGCGTTACCCCCAACACTGGTTGTAAAATAATAAAAATGCAACTATACACATAATTGACATGATAATGTAGTCCACTGGACACTTCAAACCACTGCTACAAAGCCACTGCCATGTATGTGGGTCAAAGGCTGCCGATTATTGTATAGCATGCACTGACTTTTTGTGAATGTTTCTGTGTCTGTACGGAGGAAGTAGGACTATCAGTCCACTTCCTGTGAGTATTGTCCAACGGTGTGACCTTTGACTCATGCCTCTAGTCCAAACGGCGTCATCTTTTGTCTATATGCAAAAGGAGGCAGACGGAACAGAACAATGTCTGTTCTGCTTGTGTCCGTGTGGGAGGTAGAGGAAATTCTGGGATATAGAGAGCCTTCTGTCTTAAGGCGCATGTTGTGTAGGCTTACCCTCTGATGCTGGTGTTTGTATCACATTTGAATTTCTCTGAATTCAATTTGCTGTTCGTGCTTTATAAAAGTGCATAAAAACATCCTCTCGGGGCCTAATTCTTTGAAAGCTCAGCAAAGCTTTTTGCGTACGAGTGCATTAGAGGAAATTCATGCCAAAACAGCCGAGTTATTCATCTCAGATGGGCTTAAAAAAGGACAGGGTGATAAAAAAGAATAACGTCAATCTAGATTTAATAGGCGGCAGGGCTTCAATGGAGTTTATGAACAGGAATTCTCAGCCCTATCAGTGTATGTGTGTGTTAAATCAAATGACATCCTAGCAATGCCCCGAGGGAGAGAGAAGTATAAAGCGCAGCTCCCATGACGCATCCACAGACTAAACATCCAATTTAGCCACCCAGACATCTGACTCTCTCTCTCTCTCTGCTTCTTTTTAAACCATTAAGCATTTGTGGTATACGGAAAATAAAGGACGTCCAATGAGAACGCGTCTTTGCCTCCCTCATTCTTTCTGTCCTCATTTTCTTCTTTTTTTTAGCGCTCGCCTTGTGTTTTTCGCTCAGGTGAAAGAGTGTCCTCTTGTTGTGTGTGAGTGAAAGGGAGGCCACTCAGAGCAACAAAAGACAGAATATGGAGCTCAGGAAGCTTGACAGTATGTAAAAGAAAAACATGTCTCTAGGAAAACAGAAGGAGGGGAAGTGAGTATTGTTTCCTCCTTCCTGTGTCATTGTGAATCTGTGTGAGGAGAATGCTAAGCCAGACGGCCTTTTCAAGGCTTGAGGAAGGGCAAATATTGTTGTTCTTTTCACCAAATTTCTCTCTCAGTTTTCCACAGTTTTTTCGCCCATTCGGGGTCGAGGTATCGAATGCCTTTCATTGTCGTGTTGGCCTCAGTCGATTACATAATTGACATACACTCCGTTTTCGAGAGTTTTTCTTTTTGGATCACTCAGCAAACATTTCCTTTTCAAATCCATTCTGGCACCTGCTTCAAAATACACCTTTTAAATGATCAAAGCAATTTAAGCAAGCACTCAAAATAGTTCCTGTTCTCACTAGCATTTTCCTGTATTTATTAGCTGTTATCGACGGGAGCTCGTGTCCAGACTTGCGTGGGAGCACAGTCACTTTGGAGCGGAGGGATGTAAAAGATTTGAAGGTTCAGCCAAAAATAAAAATTCTGTCATTATTGACTCAAGCTCATGCCAGTTTAAACACATGTTCTGTTATTTGTTTGAGGAAAAAAAGGAGGATTTTGAAGAATCTTCATGTATCTCTTTTTTGTTTACAGTCGCTACATCTGTTAAGTTCTAAAATTGATTCGAAAAGAACCATCTCGATTGGATTGTTGAGTCAGTGAGCTAAACTAAACTTGAACTAAACCTTTTTTACACTCCTAAAAATAAAGGCTCTTGATTGGCATCAATGGTTCCCTGAAGTATCTTTAACATTCATTGAACATTTGCATTGGACAAAGGTTCTTTAGAGTGGAAAAAGGGGTATTTAGATTAACACTAAGAAAAAATGGTTCTTATAAAGTGATAGTTTAACCAAAATTGAAAATTCTGTCATTATTTACTAAAGCTCAAGTCTATTTTAAACACATATGCTTATTTGTTTAAGGAAAAAGGAGGATTTTGAAGAATCTTCATGTATCTCTTTTTCGTTCACAGTTGCAATATCTGTTAAATTCTAAAATTGTTAAGGTTTCAAAAATTGTTAAACTGTTCTATGAAATGTTCTTTGGAGAACCAAAAATGGTTTGTCTATAGCATCACTGCGAAACAAACCCTTTTGGAATCTTCATGTCTATGAGTGAATCTTTCCATTGCACAAAGCTTATGTCATACTGGTTATTTAGATTTAAATGTTTAAATGTTCTTCACACTAAGAGAAAAATGTTTTTTTTTTTTAAGGTTAGATCACCCAAAAAATCTGTCATTACGCAGCCTCATGTCATTTCAAAACCATACACTGTTATTGTTTGAGAAAAAAAGAAGGGTTTTAAAGAATCTTCATGTTTCTCTTTTCAAACGTTCACAGATGCCACATCTGTTAAGTTCTAAAATTGAAAATTCTAAAATTGTTAAGTCAAAAACCACCACGACTGGATCATTGAGTCAGTGAACTGAACTACAGACCAGGACTCTTTTCTACACTCTTAAAAATAAAGGTTCTTCTGCATTGTTGGTTCATCTGCATTGTTAGTTCGATGAAGAACCTTTACAATTCATGGAACACTCCTAAATATAAAGGTTTTTTATTTCCATCAATGGTTCCTTGAGGAACCTTTAAAATTCATTGAACATTTTCATTGGACAAAAGGTTCTTTATAATGGAAAAAAGGTTCTTTAGATTATTGAACTGTTCTATGAAATGTTCTTTGAGACAACCAAAAATGGTTTGTCTATAGCATCACTGCGAAACAAACCCTTTTGGAATCTTCATGTCTATGAGTGAATCTTTCCATTGCACAAAGCTTAGTCAGACGGGAAGAAGGTTATTTAGATTTAAATGTTTAAATGTTCTTCACACTAAGAAATTTTTTTTTTTTTTTTTAAAGGGTTAGTTCACCCAAAAGATCAGTGATTATTTATGCAGCATCATGTCATTTCAAACCCATACATTGTTATTTTTTGAGAAAAAAGAAGGATTTTAAAGAATCTTCATGTATCTTGTTTTAAACGTTCACAGATGCCACATCTGTTAAGTTCTAAAATTGAAAATTCTAAAATTGTTAAGTAAAGAACCACTTCGATTGGATCATTGAGTCAATGAACTGAACTCTAGACCAAGATTATTTTCTACGCTCTTAAAAATAAAGGATTGAAGAACCTTCAACATTTATGGAACATTTCTACTGGAAAAAAAGGTTTCTTTAGATCATTGAAATGTTTTTCATACTAAGAAAAAAGTGGTTCTTTTTTTAAACTGTTTTTAAACTGTTTTAAACTCTGAAATGCTCTTTGGAGAACCAACAGTGGTTCTCCTATAGCATCACTGCGAAACAAACCCTTTTGGAATCTTCATGTCTATGAGTGAATCTTTCCATTGCACAAAGCTTAGTCATACTGGTTATTTAGATTTAAATGTTTAAATGTTCTTCACACTAAGAGAAAAATGTTTTTTTTTTTTTTTTAAAGGTTAGATCACCCAAAAAATCTGTCATTATTTACGCAGCCTCATGTCATTTCAAAACCATACACTGTTATTGTTTGAGAAAAAAAGAAGGGTTTTAAAGAATCTTCATGTTTCTCTTTTCAAACGTTCACAGATGCCACATCTGTTAAGTTCTAAAATTGAAAATTCTAAAATTGTTAAGTCAAAAACCACCACGACTGGATCATTGAGTCAGTGAACTGAACTACAGACCAGGACTCTTTTCTACTCTTAAAAATAAAGGTTCTTCTGCATTGTTGGTTCATCTGCATTGTTAGTTCGATGAAGAACCTTTACAATTCATGGAACACTCCTAAATATAAAGGTTTTTTATTTCCATCAATGGTTCCTTGAGGAACCTTTAAAATTCATTGAACATTTTCATTGGACAAAAGGTTCTTTATAATGGAAAAAAGGTTCTTTAGATTATTGAACTGTTCTTTGAGACAACCAAAAATGGTTTGTCTATAGCATCACTGCGAAACAAACCCTTTTGGAATCTTCATGTCTATGAGTGAATCTTTCCATTGCACAAAGCTTAGTCAGACGGGAAGAAGGTTATTTAGATTTAAATGTTTAAATGTTCTTCACACTAAGAGAAAAATGTTTTTTTTAAAGGGTTAGTTCACCCAAAAGATCAGTGATTATTTATGCAGCATCATGTCATTTCAAACCCATACATTGTTATTTTGAGAAAAAAAGAAGGATTTTAAAGAATCTTCATGTATCTTGTTTTAAACGTTCACAGATGCCACATCTGTTAAGTTCTAAAATTGAAAATTCTAAAATTGTTAAGTCAAGAACCACTTCGATTGGATCATTGAGTCAATGAACTGAACTCTAGACCAAGATTATTTTCTACGCTCTTAAAAATAAAGGATTGAAGAACCTTCAACATTTATGGAACATTTCTACTGGAAAAAAAAGGTGTCTTTAGATCATTGAAATGTTCTTCATACTTCATACATTTTAAACTGTTTTTAAACTGTTTTAAACTCTGAAATGCTCTTTGGAGAACCAACAGTGGTTCTCCTATAGCATCACTGCGAAACAAAACCTTTTGGAAACACTTTGTCAATGAATGAATCTATCCATTACACAAAAGCTTCTTTATACTGCAAGAAGCTTCTTTAGATTATTAAAAAGTTCTTCACACTAAGAAAAATGGTTCTTTTAAAGGGATAGTTCACGCAAAAATTGTCATTAATTACTCATCGTCATGTTGTTCCAAACCCCTAAGATGTTCATTTATCTTCAGAACACAAATTAAGATATTTTTTTATGAAATCAGAAAGCCTTCTGTAAGAAATGTTTAAATAAAGCCATTAATTTTGTTTTCTTTAAGCACAAAAATTATTCTTGTAGCTTCATAACACTAAGGTTGGACACTTAACAACGTCCTTAGTATCTTTCTGGGCCTTGAACGTAGTTGTGTTGCTGTGCAGAGTCAGAAAGCTCACAGATTTCATCAAAAATCTTAATTTGTGTTCTGGAGATGAAGGAAGCTCTTACAGGTTTGGAACGACATGAGGGTGACTAATTAATGACAGAGTTTTAATTTTTGGGTGAACTGTCCCTTTAAGAGCTGAACTGGTTCTTTCAGAATTAAAGTGATTGTTCTATTGCATCGCTATGAAAATTCTCTTTTGGAACCGTTATTTTTTTAGAGCGTATGAACTGTTAATCCACAAATTAGACAGAATGATTTGGGCTACTTTTATGATGCCATTGGGCCCTGCACAAAATGAGAAAAGAAAAAAAAAATGTTCTGTCATTTAATTTATGTCATGCAGGGCTCTGTATTACTGTCATGAACGGTTGCTTTATGGAAAATAGTTGCATGAAGATTCTTCAAAACAGAGAGAGCAGAGAGATTCAAACAAGTTTGGCCTGACATGGGGGTGAGCAAATGATTTAAGAAGCGTTTTGGCAAGAAGAAGAAAGTACAGGAGGAGATAAAGCCACAACCTGCGTAAGGAGAAATGAAAGCGAGCGAGCGAGCGTGTGAGAGATAGACGGATATGTCTGCAGGGCCCACTTTTCTCTTTTTGGGTTTAACTGCAAGAACAGCAGGACTAGAGCAGCCGTGTTAACGACAGAGAGCGGTTGAATTGAATCCAGCGCTTTGAAGAGAACGGCAGCACCTGAGGATGGCCTGTTTGTCTTGTGGCTTTCCACCAGTGGCTCAGGATTCACAGGACTGTGTAATGTTTACCCAAACATGTCAGCTTTTAAGGCTGGAGGGTGATGAAGGGAGGGATTAGGTCTGCCAGCCCGGAGGAGGACGAGAGTATGAATGGAGCAGAAAATGCTGAACGACAGACAGAAAGAGAGAGATACTGTGGAGTTGTAGTAGCTTGGTGGGTGGGACTGAATGGAAGTCAGGAAGTGAAAGAGGTCAAACAGTTTGGAGAAGATAGGGACCACCGGAAAAACATCATTCATATCCTCTGTACATCCTTCATTGAAGCTGTTAAGCGAAGAGAGAGGATATCACAGATAGTGCAGGAAATGTAACTTCTCACCAGCAAATGCTACTCTCATTTGCAAATTATGTAATCAAAGATGCATCCTCTGTAGTATATATAGTGCCTACTCAACAATCATACACTAAATGGGAGAATTCATAGTGCGTATAATAGCGCAAATGCACATTTAGGCTTTGAACTCAAGTCTCCCTAAACTCTCAAAATACACTGTTTGTATAGCCATCATTTGGATAAACTGTAATTGTATTTCATATTTATAGTCAAAGGCTTCTAATCTGTATTTATGTATTGTTTCATCATTAATGATTTGATCATGCAATTTGCAATGCATAAAAAAAGATTGAAAAATTGTATGCTCACTGTTGCAATCGTATTATTAATCGCAAATAACAAAGTGTCAAACAGGCAAGTTAGCGAATAATAGTGCATTTGTCCTAATGTAATTTTGAATCTAGTTTGTATTATGATCAAAATTAACTAATTAATGAATTAATTAAAATAAATAATAAAATAATAATAAAATAAATAATAAATAATAATTTAAATAAATAACAAATAATAAAATAAAATATTGATCATGACTTAAGAGTACTTTAATAAAAATATAAATAAAAAAAATTGTAGGTTTTGGTAACTACAGTAAGTTGCAGAAGTTGAAAAATAAATAAAAAATTAAAATGAAATGAAATGAAAAATACTCAAAAGTAAAATAAAAAAAAATATGTAATAAAATAAACCTTGGTAAAAAAAAAATGTAAAAAAATGCAAATAAATTAATTTAATTAAAAAAAAAACGATCACTAGGTGAGAGAAGCTGAGAAGTAAAAAAAAATCAATAAATACTTAAAATAACCATTGCTCATGAAGTGAGTAAAGTAAAAAGTAAATAAATAAAATAAACCTTGAGAGAAGTTATAAATAAAATAAAATGAAATAAACCCTGGTAAAACAAAATAAAATAAAATACTTAAAATAACCATTGGTCATGAAGTGAGAGAAGTTTAAAAAAAAGCAATGAAAAATGAAATAGGGGTGATAAAAATGTAACAAAAAAAAAACTGGTCGCTAGGTGAGATAAGCTGAAAAAATAAAGTGAGAGAAAATAAGCAAAGAAAAATAAAATAGGTGTGATAAAAATGTAAAAAAAGAAAATAATAATAATAATAATAATAATAATAAGCAAATAAAAAAGAACATAAAAATAAATGAATACTTAAAATTATTATTGGTGAAAAAATAAAAATAAAAATAGGTGTGATAAAAATGCTAATAAAATTATGTAATTAAAAAAGGTCACTAGGTGAGAGAAGTTATGAAAAATAAAATAGGGGGGTGATAAAAAAAGTAATAAAATGCAAATAAAATAATGTAATAAAAAAGAAAACCTGGTCACTAGGTTGAGAGAAGTTATAAATAAAGAGAAATAAAATAGGTGTGATTAAATTGTAATAAAATGCAAATAAAATAAATCTAGGTGAGGGAAGCTGGGAAGTTAAAAAATAGAATAAAAATGAATTAAATAAAGTGTGAAAGGTATAAAAAAATAAATAAAAAATAAAAAAATAGGTGTGATAAAAAATTTAATAAGTTGCAAATAAAATAATGTAATAAAAACCCTGGTCACTAGGTGAGAGAAGTAAAAAAAAAAAGTGAGAGAGAGAGAGAGAAGTTGTAAATAAATAAAATTAAATAAAATAGAATAAAATAAACCTTGGTGAATAAATAAATATATACTTAAAATAACCTTTAGTCATGAAGTGAGAGAAGTTAAAAAAATAAAATATGTGTGATAAAAATGTAATAAAATGCAAATAAATGAATGTAACAAAAAAAAAACTGGTCACTCAGTGAGAAAAGCTGAAAAAATTAAATTAAAATGAATTAAATAAGTTAAAAAAATTAAGTAAAAAATAAAAAAGTCCTTAAAATAACTAAATTCATATAAACTTAAAATGACTAAAATATAATGTAAATATACAAAAAGTATAATGTAATAAACTAAAATTCCAATCCCTGGCTATGAAGCAAGAACAGTGTGCTGGAGGTGTGAGGTTGCACTCATGCGTAGAGTATTACGGCCGGCTGCTCCATTGTACAAAGAGGAACCCCTATCCCCATTCTGTCTTTTAAAGGGCAACTATGATTTTTGCCTTATCGCACGTTATGTTGTGAAGCTTCGACTTCAATCGCTCCTTCCTCTCCAGGGTGGTCTCGTCTGAAGCTAGTGCAAAGACACTTTGAGAAGCTCTGGCCCCTGACCTACAGGAAAGTGTTTGTGAGTTAGTGAGCGTCCGTGGAAGGAAGACAAAAAACAGGAAGCGTGCCAACAAAGCTGAGATTGTTCCAGTAGTGCTGATAAATGGCCGGCTGTCATCAAGAAGCCGAGAGAGACAGAGAATATCTCTAATGAACACTCGTGTAACACCCTTATCGGCAAACAAACGTATCGGCCCAGTGTCCTTTGTGTGCGACGTGGGAATCGTCCGCAGGTTACAGGACACGATTTCCGAGCCGTTTAAAGAGTGTTGTTTTGGGTCTCTGGGTCTGTCTGATATGCCATTACGTCAACTTGGAGTGAATGATGAACTGAAGCACGGCTCCGACCTCCACACTTTGTTTCACCCGAAAAGGGCTTGAGGTTTCTCACCATGGAGACTGTATCAACTTCTCCCAAACAGCCTCCTAATCTAGGCATCTGTCTCACCCACTTTTCCCCTTCCTTTCTTCTTTAAAAATATTCTTATGCTCCTCGGCAGGAATTTTGCATTTGTCAAATAAAGTTCCCAGAAGTTTCCTCGCTGTTCGCAGTGGACTCGCCCTTAAGGTTTTTACTAATGTGGTAGGTCTGACTCAGAGATTGAAGTCATCATCATCATCCAATTCATCATCATCATCATCTTTGTCGACTTCTGACACACCTTAATGTTTTTTGAGGCTGGAAAGTTCGGAGCGCTCTTGTGATTTGGAAGTTTCCATTTTTCCTGGGATATTTTCTTACACTGATCCTAGGCAAACTGTACGCTAAATGGTGTTATTGTAAAGGGAACAGCATGCCATGCTTTTGATGATGAGCTGGCGCGAGGCAGGCGAGATTAAAGCATACCTGTGCCAGGGTTTGGCGGAAGGAGCAAGCCCTCGAGAGCCACTTCAAAGATGGCTATTACATAGTCTCCTCTCTGTTGCTGTGCCTCGACACGACCGACAGAGCAGTCTAGTCATGTCCTCAGTGCTGGATTCCTTCAGCACCCTGCTTTTGCTGTTGTCCATGTTCTATAACGTAGAGTGCTTTGCAAAAGTATTCATACCCCTTCATTTTTTACACATTTTGTTTTGTTGCAGCATTATGTTAAACTGCTTTAAATTAGTTTTCCCCCACATCAATGTACACTCCATACACCATAATAATGACAAAGCAAAAAACAGATTTGCAAATTTTACAAATTTATTAAAAATAAAACACTGAAATAAGTACATTGTATAAGTATTCATATTCATACCCTTAACTCAGTACATAGTTGAAGCACCTTTACAGCCTCAAGTCTTTTGGGGTATGATGTTTGCACATCTGCATTTGGCAATTATCTGCCATTCTTTGCCTCACCTTTTCATCTCTCAAGCTCTGTCAGCTTGGATGGGGCTGGCAGACATTTTCTAGAGTCCTAGTTGTTCCAAATCGTCTTCCATTATAGATAATGGAGGCTACATGCTTCTGTGAACCTTCAATGCAGCAGATTTTTTTCTGAACTCGTCCCTAGATCATTGCCTTAACACAAGTCTGTCACTGAGCTCTACAGGCAGTTATCTTGACCTCAGGACTTGGTTTTTGCTCTGATATGCATTTTCAGCTGTTAGACTTTTTCTGAGAGGTGTGTGCCTTTCTAAATCATACTCATTCAAATGAATTTGCCACAGTTTAACTCCACTCGAAGTGTAGTAACATCTAGAAGCAATATGAATGCTCCTGAGCTAAATTCCGAATGTCCCAGAAAAGGGTATGAATACTTATGCAACAGGATCTTTTCAGTTTTTTATTTCTAATAAATTTGCAAACCTGTTTTGTGCTTTGTCATTATGGTGTATGAGATGTAGATTGATGTGGGGAAAAAAAAGTAATTTAAAGCAGTTTAACATAATGCTGCAACAAAACAAAATGTGAAAAAAAATCAAGGGGTATGAATACTTTTGTAAGGCACTGTATACCTTTATATACGTGTGAGTAACATGAAAGCATTTTTGTGTATTTAAAAAAAAAATAGAATACTGTGAATTTATTTATTATATGCCGTGAATATTGTAAAAATAAAAAAGCCTTGGGCGTAAAGTGTGAGAAAATAATAAACTTAAAATTAAATAAATAAAATACTGAGCAATATTAATTAACAGTATGTACTTATAGGATTAGGGTTAGGTTTACGGTTAGCTGCATGTAATTATGCATCATCCTACAGTAAGCATGTGTGACAAGGTCACTGTAAAATAAGGAAATAAGGAGTTTTGGGGATTATTATTCATTCTTAGGCTGATGATACACAGGGCAACTTTTTGAGCAATTTTATAGGGCAACTTTTTTTGAGCAATGTTGCTTGGGCACTTTCCCATTGAGAATGGGTAAAACATTTCTATCTGGATAATTTAGATCAGTTGTGGGCCCTGTATCACACCTGGCTGCCTGTTGACGGCAACATTTGCCAAAGTTGCCCGGCAACATTGCTCAAAAAGTTGCCCAGTGTATCATCAGCATTAGTAATTTTTTTTCACACAGTCAAAAATAGTTACTTTTCCAAAAACTAGATACATTCAAAAATATGGTGGATATCCTTAATACGTCATTGACGCAATTGCAAAATCACAAGCCTTCAGTGTATATATAGCAGAAAAACAATCATTATAAATGGATATTATATTAGGGTTAAGGTTTGGTTTAGGGTTAGTTGCATGTAACTATGTGTCATCTTACAGTAAGTATGTGTAACAAGGTTACTGTAAAATAAGGAGTTTTTGGGATAATTATTTGTTATATAATAGTTACATTTCCAAGGGTTAGATACATTTAAGCAGATATTTAAAAAGTTTTTTTTTACTTATATGTACTTACTTATATGTACTTATTCATCAATGACGCAAATGCAAAATCTAAAGCCTTCAGTATATATATATATATATATATATATATATATATATATATATATAAACATACAGTTTGGGATAATTATTTGTTATATAATAGTTACATTTCCAAGAACTAGATATATTCAAGCAAATATATAACAAGTTTTTCTATTCATAATCTTGGATATGCAAGATCACAAGCCTTTAGTATATATAGCAGAAAAACGAACATTATAAATGCATGTTCAGCAGATTTCAAAGAATTGGATAAAAACACGTTTATATATATATGTATATATATGTATATATATATATATATATATATATATATATATATAAAACGTATGTCATAGGGCCTTAAAAATATTATTTAACTTTTAATAAATTCCTGGTAAATTGTGTAAGTTTCATGATCTCAGTAAATTAGACATGTTTTTTTATTATAAATGTAGAAAAAAGATTCTAGAAAAATTAAAATAGAAAAAAAAAACAGAACCCAGAAAAATTAAAACAGAAAAAAATGGAATTTTGAAAAAATAAAACTTTGGGAAGAAATAAAATTGATTTCATTAGGCCCTATTTATTTAATTTGTGTCTTTGTTTTATTGTATTTGTCTTTTAGTTTGTTACTTGCATCTATGTTCTTATTATTAATAACAAAGATAAAACTTTTCCTGTTGTTCTACGTTTTTGTCATAGTATCGGTTCAGTAGTAGTATCGAGATGTTTTATTCAGGTATTGTACCTATTTTGCCAAAAACTGGTTTGTAGTTTTTTCCCCTACATTTGTAGATGTTTTAACTTTTTTAATTTGTTGAGGGCATTCAAAAACATGTTGGCAAGTACAAACTATAATTTCTCTGTAAATGATAAACATCTTTATTATTTAAGGGGTAAGAAAAAAACGCTTTTTCATCATCTCGACATCCTTATATGTCATTGACCCAGGATGTAAAGGCATATAAAGAAAAATTTTGTTATCAATACACGTTCTGTTAAACAAAACTATTACTGTTTTATACAGATGTGATATGTCTACTGGTACAGTACATACTCCTGACTATCATTTCTCTGTAAATGATAAACATCTGAAACATTTACGAGGTAAACTCCAGACTATGCTGGAGGAAACAACACACGCTGTCTTTCTCTCTTGCTGGGCTTATGTCATGCGTCCTTAGAGAGCTAAAAATGCTTTCGTAACCTACACTTCACCTCTGTCCAGAGCGTTAAAGTCATGAAAACATGGCAGGGGGACACAGGTGGTCCTATTTCACTTAATCATCCACTATATATCAGGGAGTCATTCTACAGTTGCAGTGGCATTCGCTTTTAGATGGCGAAATGTTAAACTGGAATGTACACTATCTCACACACTGACAAAAATGTAATGTAAGTAATGCAAGCAAATTCCATAAATAATTACAAAAAAGACAACACATTGAATAACACATTGAATGCGAAATTTGGAGGTAGAAGGACTAAAACTGTAAACAATTCCATTTTTTAAATGAAAATGCTACCGCAGCTGCAGAATGAAGTTGAAAACAAAGGCCAGAATAACATGTAAATGTATGATGAAGGGGGGAGAGACAGCAGAGAGAGGCAGCAGCTGTTTGAAACTAGTAAAGTCTTCATTGCATGTGTTGACGTTTACGAGTATCATCTTTCCGATGGCCGTGCATCAAAACCCCTACATGTGCAAACGCTGGGGGGGTGAGATTGCGAAACAGCCTCGATATATACCATCTCCTGCAGGGTGTACTGAAGTGGACGAGACTGTTATGAACAAACGTGCCGCACTGCCTGAACACACTTACTAATAATTGAAATAATCATCAGGAACCATGTGTTCAGCGCCTGGACATGGTTGCCAGATATTTTATTTAGTCTCAAAACATTGTGCGTATGACCTCTTGTGAACCGGTCACATCTGCCTTTCTTTAATTAAAATAGAAAAAAAAAACTATAAAGAAAATCAATATCTTCTTGATTGCAGTGGTTGCAATATGAAGCTGCATGTGCAGTGTGAAGAACATGAGTTTCTCTGTAAAGACAGCAGGAGATTGCTTACACATCTTAATGTTTTAAATCAACATTGCCCATTTGGCTAAAAAACAAAAGTCGTTTTCATTAATTGTAATTATTGCAATAAAAAAGCAGCATGTGTTAGTTGAGTGTGGAAAGAACTAAGGATTACCACATGAGGGAGCGGGTTTATAGTGAAAGGAAACTGTCAGAATCAGGGTTCTTATCATGTTCTAAAACTGAAGACGTAAGATACTGACTTTGTAACAAAATTAACTAAAGTTAAGATGAAAAAGATGATCTGAATAAAAATCCAAATCCACTCTCTGACAGTAGGTGGTGCTTTTAGAGAAGCATAAATCTTCTGGTTACTTCTGTACACGGAGCAGAAATACCTTGGTTACTCCTGTACACAAAGCTCAGCACAACTTTCTATTTCTTAACACCAATTACAAGAGTAGACAAGAGACTGCGTCTAAAAGCTAAGGCAGCTGGTTGTCTCACTGCCTTAAGGTCACATTAGCAACCGCATTAGTGAAATATAGCAAAATATTGTGAGCAAATAAAAAAGTTTCATTGTCTCTTCTCAGTTGTATAGAGATTCAAGTAGAACCACTCATGTAACGGTGGTGATCTCAAGAGATGCACTAGCGACTGATACTGGAGAGGCTATGGTCTTTAGTGCCCTTGTTAGAGTGCCCACAGACCCAGGTTCGAGTCCCACTCAGAACAAGAACAAGATGGGGTGGTTACATTGGTGCCGTGACCCGGATGGGAATGGGGTTTAGAGGGGTGAGTGTTACAGGCCAGCTGTAAGAGATGTGCAGGTAAACCTCACTCCCCTAATCTCAAGAGACACATTAGTGATTGACACTATAAGCTGTGGTCTTTATCATCCTTATTATGCTGGCACATGGGTTCGAGTCCCACTCAGAACAAGGTGGGTATACTGGTGCCGTGACCCAGATGGGAGTGAGATTTAGGAAGGTGAGTGTCAAGGAGGCCAGCTGGAAAGAGCTGTGCAGGTAAAACTCACTTTCCTGATCTCAAGAGATGTGCTAGAGGCTGCAGTCTCATGCATTTGGAACAAGAACAAGCAGAGTGGTTATGACTGGAGGGGTTACATTAGTGCCGCAACCTGGATGGGAGTGAAGTTTAGGGAGTGACTGTGATGGAGGCCAGCTGGGAAGAGGTGCACAGGTAAACCATACTCCCCTGATCTTAAGAGAAAAAAACTAAAAAACTAAAACTAAAAGCTGCAGTCTTAAGCATCCTTGTTAACACGCCCGCCACCCATGCTGGCCACCCAGAATCAAGTCGCGCTCAGAATAAGAGGGGCGGTTAAGACCAGATGGATTAAATTGGTGCCATGACCCAGATGGGAGTAAGATTTAGGGAGGTGAGTGTAACGGAGGCCAGGTAGTCAGAGCTGTGCAGGTAAAACTCACTCCCCTAATCTCAAGAGATGCAATAGCAACTGACACTAAATGCTAAATCTTTAGCATCCTTGTTAATCAAGTCCCACCCAGAACAAGAACGAGGTGGGGCAGTTAAAACCAGAGGGATTAAATTGGTGCCATGACCCGGATGGGAGTGAGTTTTGGGGGGTGATTGTAATGGATGCCAGCTGGGAAGAGCTGCGCAGGTAAACCTTACTCCCCTGATCTCAAGAGACGCACTAGTGACTGATGCTATAGGCTGCTGTATTTAGCAGCCTTGTTAGTATGCCTGCCTCCCATGCCCTGACCCAGGTATGAGTCCCACTCGGAACAAGAACAAGGCGGACCGTTTAGGATCAAGGGGGTAACACTCAGACAGAAGTTACTTTCAAACCAAGCAGGTCTTTGTTGCTCAATTTGGCAAATTCACCTGACCAACTTAAATACAAATGAAACTTGCATGGGAAAGTTTTTTACCCTTACACAAAACTCCTGATTCGCATGGATTTCTATTGGAATGACTGGATTTCACACACAAAATTTCACAGAGCAATGTGGCTGGACCTTTCTGACTTTGCAGGCAGAATTTGTGCACAAAAGTACCCCAAGAAACTGATTTTGGACAGACTTCTAGGGCAGCATAAAGGTTTAATGATCTATGACAAAACAGATATAACTAAGTTATAACTAAACAAATATTTAAATAATAATAATAATTTCTCGCTAGAAATGAGAAAACCGAGAGATCTTGGTCAGAAATCTACATTTACACACAAACTGACCATCAAATTATGTTGTTCAGCATGGTGCAATAACAACTGTTCATTTGAATTATGCTTAGTGCACCAAATTTTCTTGAGAAAGTCTGATGTTGGAGTGAAGAGATCTTTACACATTGCTAAACTAGGTAGATACTAGAAAAAAGCAAAGTAGAGATTGGAGACAGCAACTGATGGAGATTTAAGGCGCTGTTCACATCAAGAACAATAACTATAATGATAAAAATAGTAGCGTCCATATAAACAGAAGATAAAGTTTAATTTATTATAAGTTCACATTTCAGTTTTGTAATCTTACAGTTTAAATGACCTCTTTAAAGCAGGATGAATTCTGATTGGCTGTTGGGCTGGGTGATGACATAAAGGGTGTGTAGAATTGCCTATACGTGCCAATATTTGATAGTAATATTCTGTAATTTTATATAGATTATTAAGTTATCATGATAATTTTGTTAATATTTTATATATCGCCCAGCCCTAATTGACTGTCAGTGTTTCTATCAGTTACCACCTTTCAAAAATTTTTGTAAAAGTAATTGAGCGATTTTGTTTCTCTGTGCCATTACTGTTATTTTTTGGTGTGGACTCTTTTAAATTTTGATGATTTTTACAACTATATAATTATCATTAAGGTTATCGTCCTTGGTGTGAACAGGCCTTAATTGATATTTATTTTAGTGCACGGATTATGCTGAGATTTTATATGTGGTTTGCTGGGTGTGAGACGTGTTTCAAACAGCTATAATTCTTTTTTTATAATAAAGATTTAATATTCCGTTAGTTCTGTGTGGCTGCTGTTGGCTAGCCGTCGACACCTTGATGGCAAACGCTCATTAAGCCATAAATACCAGCTCATGTGTGCGATATTGGGAGTAGTTCAAAACCCAAATATTCCCTCCAGTTTAACAGGTTTGTGTTGACTGCATTCCATGCCACCATGTCAGTGGAAAACAGCGGTGGTCAGGTCAACTCAATCTGTTTCTTTTTCTGAGTGAAGTTTTCCAGGCCCCATCTACAGCAAATTAGCTTTTCACCTTGTCATGGTTGACACACTGACAAAACAAATAAATAGCCAAGTATCAAAGTCTCTGTGATGAATATTTTCAGACTTTTCAGTTTATCTTCTCAAGGCTGGTGGTCTACGGTTGTGAGAAGCTGCCCTTTTGGCTGTTCCAGACCTCCAGGGACAACAAATGAAGTAATGTTGCCGTTTGGTTGCATCAATGTCGACTCGACATTGCCTAAATGAAAACCTTGCTAAAATGTTCAAGTTCAGATGTTCAAGGACTTTGCAGAAAAACCACTTTAGCCCATTTCCAATTCATCTTAGCTCTAGACCAACACTGCAGCACTGTTACACTTCTGGAGCGACACAGCCCTCGGTCTGAATAATTTATTACACCTGTAGGTTGAGTAACACCATTGAGATCCATCAGGCTGTATCCGAAAGCTGAAAAACGCTGCCTTCGCAAACGTAGCTGTCTAGTGTGTCCCTCAATCTTGTGTGTGCGGTTGGTGGAAAGAATAACAAAGGCGCCTGAAAGAGCCGCTAAAAGAAGTGAATGGTTTTAATCATTTAATTTTCTTCAATTTATGAATAATTTCTAAAGGGAAATAAGCACTGTAGTTACTGAATTTTAGCTTGGTTATGTTCAAAGATCATGTGAATTTATTCTAGTTTGTCAGACATGAAAATAATGTATAAATATGCACCATTTATGGGTACATACGGTACTGTCCTAGTGACAAGCTAAACTAAGATTTTAGAGCAGGAGACTGGGGAGATTTTTTTTTATAAATATAATACATGGTCTACTAAGATTAAACAGTTACTTTTGAACAGACATTGATGGATTTTTGCCTAAAACTAAAACTATTGTTTTTGGTATTAAAATAACGCTGAACATAAATATTAGATGAAAAACTTAAACTGTTGTCTTAAACTGATTTTAAGTTTAAGATAAAGTACTAAAATGTATGGAAGCCTGTTTCCACCATTGAATAAAAAAAATTGTAATTGAGACTTTTTGACTTTTTTCTTGCAATTCTGACTTTTTTTTCTGAGAGTTGTGAGATATATACTCCCGAGTAATAAAGTAAAAAATTAGAGATATAAACAAGCAAGTCTGACTTTTTTCTCAGAATTTTGATATAAACTTACAACTGCGAGATATAAAGTCAGAACTGCAAGATACAACCTCGCAATTCTGAGAAATTAAGTCAGAATTGTGAGATAAAAACAGGTACGTCTTTTTTCAGAATTGTGAGAAATAAACTCAATTGTGAATTATAAAGTCAGAATTGTGAGATATAAACAGGCAAGTCAGATTTTTTTCCACAGAATTTTGAAGAAGTCATTATGTCTACTTTTGAAGCAATCGATAGCAACATTTTGGAAGAAACAGTACAGCACCTAAAATCATCAACCTGCCACCTTGACACACTTCCCACATCTTTTTTCAAAAGTGTGCTTAACTGTTTAGAAGCAGATCTCTTAGAAGTGGTGAACACCTCACTTCTTTCTGGGACTTTTCCAAACTCCCTGAAAACTGCAGCTGTTAAGCCCCTTCTGAAAAAGAAAAATCTTGATAACACCATATTGAGCAACTATAGACCAATATCAAATCTTCCTTTCATAGGTAAGATTATTGAAAAGGTTGTTTTCAATCAGCTGAATCACTACATAAACTCAAATGGATACCTGGACCATTTCCAATCTGGCTTCAGACAACATCATAGCACAGAGACAGCGCTCATAAAGATAATAAATGATATTCGCCTAAATTCAGATTCTGGCAAAATATCAGTGCTGGTACTACTAGATCTCAGTGCTGCGTTCGACACTGTCGATCATAACATTCTTTTAGATAGACTGGAAAACTGGGTCGGGCTTTCTGGGATGGTTCTCAAATGGTTCAGGTCATACTTAGAAGGGAGAGGTTATTACGTAAGTATAGGAGAGCATAAGTCTAAGTGGACATCCATGACATGCGGAGTCCCGCAAGGCTCAATTCTGGCGCCGCTGTTGTTCAGCCTGTATATGCTCCCACTAAGTCAAATAATGAGAAAGAACCAAATAGCATATCACAGCTATGCAGATGATACCCAGATTTACCTAGCCTTATCGCCAAATGACTACAGCCCCATTGACTCCCTCTGCCAATGCATTGATGAAATTAACAGTTGGATGTGCCAAAACTTTTTACAGTTAAACAAGGAGAAAACAGAAGTCATTGCATTTGGAAACAAAGATGAAGTTCATAAGGTAAATGCGTACCTTGACGCTAGGGGTCAAAAAACAAAAAATAAAGTCAAGAATCTGGGTGTGATTCTGGAGTCAGACCTCAGTTTCAGTAGCCATGTCAAAGCAGTAACTAAATCAGCATACTATCATCTTAAAAACATTGCAAGAATTAGATGTTTTGTTTCCCGTCAAGATTTGGAGAAACTTGTTCATGCCTTTATCAGCAGCAGGGTGGACTATTGTAATGGTCTCCTCACCGGCCTTCCCAAGAAGACCATTAGACAGCTGCAGCTCATACAGAACGCTGCTGCCAGGATTCTGACTAGAACCAAAAAATCAGAGCATATTACACCAGTCCTCAGGTCCTTACACTGGCTTCCAGTTATGTTTAGGATAGATTTTAAGTACTTTTACTTGTTTATAAAGCACTCAATGGCCTAGGACCTACATACATTGCAGATATGCTCACTGAATATAAACCTAACAGACAACTAGGATCGAGTCAGTTAGTAATATCAAGGGTTCACACAAAACAAGGGGAATCCGCTTTTAGCTATTATGCCGCCCGCAGTTGGAATCAGCTTCCAGAAGAGATCAGATGTGCTAATACATTAGACACATTTAAATGCAGACTCAAAACTCATCTGTTCAGTTGTGCATTTATTGAATGAGCACTGTGCTACGTCCGAACAGATTGCATTATTTTATGTATAATCATTTTACTGTATTAATTAATTTGAAATCATTTTCTTTTTTTTAAATCATCTTAAATGTTCTTAATTTTGTTTTTATTGTTGTGATTATTATTTTAAATTTTATGATTTTTATGCTATTGTGATTTTAATTCCTTTTTATGTACAGCACTTTGAATTACCATTGTGTATGAAATGTGCTATTTAAATAAACTTGCCTTGCCTTGCCTTGCCTTGATATAAACTAGTGTAACGGAGGCCAGCCAGTAGGTGAAGAGACGCACTAGCGACTGACGCTGGAGGTTGCAGCCTTTAGCCTCCTTGTTAGTGTGTCCGCCTCCCATGCCAGAGACCGGGGTTCGAGACCCGCTCAGAGCCCGGGAGTGAGGTTTAGGGGGGTGAGTGTAACGGAGGCCAGCCAGTAGGTGCTGTGCAGGTAATGCCGAGTTCAGATTGCACGATTTTCAAAGCAATCGCGTCACAGATGTTTTCACTCTGCATGACTACCTGGGGTAGCATTCTGTCGCTGCTGTGTTCACTCTGCACGATGGATCGGCGACAGGGGGTTTCACACTGCATGACTTTACAATAGGAAGAATCGCCCACAACTTTGTCCCGGTCCGCAAACTACATCTCACAACCAAACACACGCGAGAAGTGACATGGAAACAACGCGAGGTCAGGCGTGCAAGTTCTCACGTGAGACTGGTATTATTATAAAAAAATGGTAGCCCGCAAGAAGCTTGTCATACAAATTGCATGTGCACTCATTTGCAGCGAAAAGAAAAGAAACCAAAGCTATTCTTGTTGATACTGTGGTCTATACCTTCGTAACTCCTCTCCCAACTTCCCGCTGGCCTGGATGTTGCTGTCTTATTGGCTGTAGGTAATCGCCGATGTGATTTTCAGTCAGATCACCTTTCACACGCCATGATTTTGAATCGCCGACAGGTCCAGATATTTAGCATGGCAAATATCTCACGGGTGTCGGCGACACGTCGGCGATTCTCTCAGATCGCGTCTTTGATAGTTCACACGTCTTTGATAGTGATTGTCACTCACGTGAACGAGCACCGATTTGCCTGTGATTTCGGGCATTTGTCGGCGATTTCTCAAAACCTGATGCCAAGTCAAAATCGGGGCTAAAATCATGCAGTCTGAACTTGACATAAGCCTCACTCCCCGATCTCAAGAGACGCACTAGCTATTGACCAAGTTAGTGCGTCTGCCTCCCGTGCCAGAGACCCGCTCGGAGCAGTTGCGGTAGGACCCGGGTGTGAGGGGTTACACTAGCAATTGCAAGTTATAATGTCAGAATTACAAGATATAACCTCGCAATTCTGAGAAATGAAGTCAGAATTGTGAGATATAATCATGTAAGTCTGACTTTTTCTCAGAATTGTGAGATATAAACTCAGTTGCGAGTAATAGAGTCAGAATTGTGAGATATAAACAGGCAAGTCTGAATTTTTTTCACAGAATTTTGATATAAACTAGCAATTGCGAGTTATAAAGTCAGAATTACAAAATATGAACTCGCAATTCTGCGAAATGAAGTCAGAATTGTGGGATAAAAACAGGTACGTCTGACTTTTTTCAGAATTTTGACATATAAACTCATTTTGTGAGTAATAAAGTCAGAATTGTGAGATATAAACAGGCAAGTCTGATTTTTTTTCTGTGAATTTTGATATAAACTAGCAATTGCGAGTTATAAAGTCAGAATTGCTAGATATGACCTCACAATTCTGCAAAATGAAGTCAGAATTGTAAGATATAACTGACTTTTTTTCTCAGAATTACAAGATATAAACGCACAATTCTGAGGAAAAAAAGCAAAAATTGCCTGTTTAAATCTCTAAATTCTGACTTCATTACTCACAACTGCGAGTTTATATCTCACAATTCGGAGAAAGTCAAGATGTAAACTTGTAATTGCGAGAAAAAAGTTTTTTAAATTCAGTGGTGGAAATGGGCTTTCATAAAAATGACTAAAACTGAAATGAAAATGAATTAAAACTATATATGTATATGTAATTTATAGTGCACATACAGCAATCAAGACTGACCTAAATGCTGATAAACAACAATCTAACAAACAAATAAATAAATACAGACAAATAAACACACAAAACAAGATGTTACATGGTAAAACTCAAAGAAAATATGTTTTACGAGAAGATTTAATATATTAACTAACATTTACTTACAATTAGCAATATGTTTGTTACAATATTTATTCATATTTGTTAACAAATATTCATTGTTTGTTCATGTCAGCTTAAGTCAGTTAACTAATAGATGCAACTTTTTATTTTAATACTTGTTAAATTACATTAACTGAGACTAATTAATGCTTAAAAAAACTATTGTATTGTTAATTCATGTTAATAGACAGAACCTTATTAGAAAAAAGAAAACTGATAACAAAAGCTTGCTGATATTGGTGTGTTTAAAATTTCTACCAGCAGGGTCAAAGCTAATTAGACTATACTGATCAGTTAAAGTATGAGAGTGAAAATGAAGATATATTTCTGACCCCAAAATGCCTCGTAATGGAGAAGGTCAAATTTAGAAGATAAATATATTAGATGACCAGGATGGCCTGATTAGATTGAAGGCAGAAAACATCTGGAACACAACTACACACACGTTTACTACAAACCAGAGAGGAAATTACATCTGTTGAACAATAATTCAGAGTGGAAAGTTTTTCCTCTTTTATTGTTTTTTTTTTCCTCTCCACTCTTCCTCTCTGATGGATGGTAAAATGTGCAGGTGTGGGTTTTCTTTGATATGAGAGTCCACATGTTTCATTCGGAGGGTTCTTGGCTGCCTTTGGAAGAAACTGTCAAAGACAGAGCCTCTCGTTTTTCAGAGATTGTCCAGGTCTCTGACTGAAAGTGTTGTCTAGATCAGACAGGGTGTACAATCAACACTATTGATTAGATAAAATTGGCACAGCTGATAAAAACATCAGATCCGGGCAGTGCGCAAAATCACAAACAAGCTCTGGAGTCCATTAATTAATTGAACTGGAAATTGAGAGAGGCATCCATGATAATAATAATACAAAACACAAGGCCAGATTTCACCTCGTAATCAAGGCTCGTATTGTTGCTGTGCTTTTGAAGCCAGCCAACTGATTTGTTTTCATTTGAAACGTGAGATCTACTGTGTTGGATGACTCATAATTACTGTAGTATAATCAATATTGTGCAGTTTTTCTTCTTGATTGCACTTAAAGCTTAATGAATATCGTAATGTGGAAATTGAGGACGTTGATCAACAATCATGAGAGTGTCTGTCAAAAGCTCCAGCTACAGTATTACACGAAGGGTAAAATATGTGACCGTGGAGCCATGATGGTAAATTAATGAACTCATAAAGTAATCAAGCAGAAACTCATAAACCAAATATCACTATATTTCACTGCAACATGCAGACCTTAATTAAACAAATCAATGGTTTTCAACTGTTGGGTCACGCACCAAAATGACTCACAGTTCTGGTCTGATGACCAGGGAAAAACAATGCTAAATATAAGAAAACACTATATAATCTGTATAGTTTTAACAGACTTTTAAAAAATATTTTCATAAATTACTGTGACTAATATGACTAATATTGATTAGAGAACAGGTATTGTATCCGTTAGCGTTCTAATTCTTCTTCTTCTTCCGTTTCTTCCGCTCTTGAGTCTATGGCAGCCCATAGAACCGTTTGTGGGAAAGTTGTGAAATTTGGCACACTGATAGAGGACAGTGCCAACATTAACCATAGCAAGTTTGGAGTCCGTAAGGCACAAAATCAAAATTCTTTTTTTCTCTGAATCCTTGGCTCATGCCGAGTCGAATGAATACCAAAATTCAAAAATCGTAAGGTTTAGTTTTTGTAAAACCTACTTTTTCAAACTCGTCCTAGACGGTTTGTCTGATTTTCACCAAAATTGGTTCAGATTGTCTTTAGACCATGTTGGCAAAAGGTTATGGAATTCAAGTTGATTGGGCAAGCTGTTCTTGAATAATGCGCAAATGAATTCTGCGAAAAGCATGCAAAAATGGATGTGAGGCCATATCTCCGCAACGGTTTGGCGTATTGAGACCAAACTTGGTGTGTGTTATAACAATCATAACATGAGGCTACCTGCAGTGTTTCGGCGCAGTGCTACCTAGTGGTCAGGAGATATGAAAAATGGCTATTTTTGCTTATAACTTCTCAATGGTTTGGCTAAAAATCACAAAACTGGTTGCAGAGTCAAATGATTCCCAATTTTCCCATGTCAGCCATTTTGAATTTTGTAGTAAAATGCTATATATTTACGAACACATTGACGTATCATTGCAAAACTCGGTATGGGTCATCAGCACGATGCCCTGACGGAGTCTGAGAAGTTTCAAGCCAGCGCCACCTAGTTCAGTGATACCAAACATGCCAGGTTTTGCCTTATGGTTTGTGTAACATTGCATTTTAGCGCTTAAAAAAAAACATTTGCCAATATCTTAGAAACCGTTACTCCTATCAACACGAAACCACCGTAGGAAATTCGGAAACATAGTGTGTCGATTATATTTTGATGCCCAATTGCCAAAATTTTCATAGTAAGTGGCAAAAAAAAATGCAAACAAAGTCAGCTATTGGTATTTTTTTCTCTTCTCATATAGAAAAATGTCTATAACTCCAAAACAAAATTAGATATTTTCACCAAATTACACTCTAAGGACACACACAAATTTTGGTGGGATTGTGCCTCTTGGTGGCGCTATAATTGAACAAAAAATGTAATTGCCATTGACTACAATCGAGTATTATGATATCAAATGCTACATTTTTACCAATGCATTGGTGTACAATTACAAAACTTTGTATTGTACCATCGAGACCATGACCTGAAAGCATTCAAAACGTTTTGAGACAGTGCTACCTTGTGGTCAAAAGTGATAACCGATTATATTGTATTGTAGTGGTTGTTTTATGGGGGGGGGGGGTTCACTCATTTTGACTAAAAACACCTTAAAATGGCTTCAATTACTCATTGCTGCACTTGTTCTGATGCTTCCCTTGCCTAGTGCTTGACCCCGTAATTGCTATATATTTTTACATATTGCTGGTTCTGTGCAGTTTGTGATAATATTAATACATTTCATGTTTCATTAAGAAGGCATATTTGTTTTTATACATTGTGTTTTCATTTTAAAAATGTACATATAGTTTTATTATATGATATGCATTATATACTGTTCAAACGTTGGGGATTAGTAAGTTTTTTTATTATTATTTTTTGAAAGAACACTTTAGTTTATACTAAAATAATTCTAAGATTGATCAAAGATTAATGAAATTTATCAAAAGTGACAGTAAATATGTGACCCTGGACCACAAGACCAGTCTTAAGAAGCATAGCAATAGCCTAAAATACATTGTATGGGTCAAAATTATCAATTTTTATGCCAAAAATCATGAGGATAGTAAGTAAAGATCATGTTCCGTGAACATATTTTGTAAATCTCCAACCATAAATATATCAAAACTTAATTTTTGATTAGTAATATGCATTGCTAAGAACTTCATTTGGACAATTTTAAAGGCGGTTTTCTCAATATTAATTATTTTTTTTGCACCCTCAGATTCCTGATGCTCATTTATTCAGCTTTCAGATGATGTATAAATCTCAGTTTCAGAAAATTGACCTATGACTGGTTTTGTGGTCTATGTTCACATATATTTTTGTTTCAAATAAATGTTGCTCTTTTGGACTTTCTAGTAATCAAAATGTCCTGGGGAAGAAAAAAAAAATGATGCAGCAAACTATTCTACATTTATAATGCTTCTTGAGCACAATGAGTTTATTAAAAAGATTTCTGAAAGCAAATATGAAAATGTATGTCATTGCCGTTGACCTCTATTTCTCTTCTCTTTTTTTTTCTGGTTTTAGGGATCTCAGTATGAACAACATCAGTGAGATTCAACCCAACGCTTTCCACAACCTGCACTTTCTCAGTGAACTGTAAGTACATTTGAACGGCATTTAAATGACATTTCAACCTGAATTGCCGTGTATTTCATCCGATAATTCACCTCTATGGTGTGACAAAACGGTATACACAAAAAATCCAGTTGATGAGTGGTTATTTATGTGAAGTGGTTCAGTGAAGGTTAAGATGGAGACTGACGTAATTCCAGATGTGTTATACAAGACCTAGATAGAAGTGTACCATAAAATCTGGAATAAATAAATAAATGAAATCATCAGCTTTGGTGATAATGACCTTAGCATGCATTGTATATTTGCCTAGCTGATGTAGTTGATTTTATATAAAACATTTTCAATATTAAAATTAGTATGTTATATTTGTACCTACATTAAAATTAATATAAAAGAAATTAAGCTAATAAAAACAGCTAAACTTGTTAAAGCAAGATTCATAACCCTGGACCATAAAACCAGTCATAAGTAGCACAGATATTTGTAGCAATAGTCAAAAATACATTATATGGGTCAAAATTATAGATTTTTCTTTTATGCCGAAAATCATTAGGACATTAAGTAAACATTATGTTCCATTAAGATATTTTGTAAATTTTCTACCGTAAATATATTAAAAACAATTTTTTTATTAGTAATATGCATTGCTAAGAACTTCATTTGGACAACTTTAAAGGCGATTTTCTCAATATTTAGATTTTTTTTTTTTTTTTTGCACCCTCAGAGTCCAGATTTTCAAATAGTTGTATTTTGGCTAAATATTGTCCTAACAAACCATACACCAATGGAAAGCTTATTTATTCATCTTACAGATTATGTATAAATCTCAATAATATGAATGCATAATGATAAATAATAATAACAATAAATAAATAAACAGGCAAACAAACAAATTAATATAACTTTTTTTATAATTTTATCTTCCAAAAAATTTGGCGGACAATGCAAATTTTGCTGTTTTCTATGTCACATCTCTGAATTGCTAAAACAGATTTAGGACCCTATGAAATGTGTTTATTTTTTCCCCTCCAAATTCCTGTGTTTTTCATTTATCCTTTTTCCGTATTCCATTTTCTTTTTCTAGATTGTGTTTTAATGGTTAAATACAATTTTATTATTAAAAAGCACGTCTAATTATTGAAAACAACAGCCATTTATAATTACAATAAATAAATAAATAAGGCCCTATAAAATACATTTTATTTTTTCTTAAATTTAGTTTTATTTTTAGCAAATTCTGTGTTTTCCAATAATTTTCCGGATTCCATTTTCATGGTTTCATTCAATTTTAATAATAAAAAGCTTTTTTTTTTTTTTTTTTTTTTTCTCCAGAAATACTGTGTTGCATATTTACATTTATTGGCCATACATTCTGGTAAATATTCCTTAAAAATAATGTTTTAATAATGATTTTATTAGTAGTACTACTACTACTATCATTACATTAAGTAACTCATTTCTGTCACAATTTCTTCAAGTTAAACCAAGCTACATAATAGATTTAGGGTCCTAAGGAAATTTTTTTCTTTTTTTTACTCCAAATTCCTGTTTTCCATTTATCATTTTTCCATATTCCATTTTCTTTTTCTTGACTCAGTTTTAATGGTTAAATTAAATTTTATTATTAAAAAGCATGTCTAATTATTCAAAACAACAGCAATTTATTATTACTAATTGTAGTTGTAATTATTTTTCCATTCTAAAGCCCTATAAAATACATTTAGTTTTTTCTTAAATGTAGTTTTATTTTTAGCAAATTCTATGTTTTCCATTATTTTCTAAATTTAATAATCAAAAGTATATATATTTTTTTTATTTTGATTATTATTATTATTATTATTATTTTTTTTTTCAGAAATACTGTGTTGCATATAAAAAAAAATTTCTGGTAAACATTCTGGTAAATATTCCATACATATAATGTTTTAACAATAATTTTAATAGTAGTAGTAGTAGTAGTAGTAGTACTATCACTACAGTAATTAAACACATTTCTGTCACAATTTCTTCAAGTTAAACCAAACTTTTATTTTGATGCCTTGCTGTAAAGACCTTTACATTTCTGTCTGTATATGATTTGTATATGGCTTTTCTCACAAGAAACTGTGAAATGCTGATGAAGTGTCTCTCAGAGCAGTTCTAGAGGTTGTTTATGTGGTCATGTACTCATATGTTGAGGCAGCACACTGTAAAAAGTTTTTACCAGTTTCAACTTAAAAACTTAAGTTTAGCAGCTACCTTAAGATTTTAAGTTAAATCAACTTAAGCCATTTAAATTTATAAGTTATATCAACTCATTTTTATTGTAATAAGTTAAAATGACTTGTAGTTTTAAGCTGATTTAACTTAAAAACTTAAGGATTCATATTTAAATAGTCTTTTCTGACTTAATATTCGCGTTTGAAGTGTACTGAACTACTTTTGATTTATTCATCCCAAATTTGGCAAATTACGCGTTATACAGTAACTTTTATGTCTTGACTCGTTTTCTGCATTGCAGAAATCATAGGGCCCTAGTCAGATTCGTGCAACACTGCATGTGCCAGACATAAATGTTGTGTTCAAAGCTCAAAGACATACAGAGATGCTGCAGCACTTCCTGCAGCTTCATCAGAGCCACATAAAAGATCAAACATATTTTAATCCGACATCTAGCATGTACACGCTCTGTCTAGACCTTTACATGTCAGGCATCAATCAAAAGAAGTTGAAGGCTAAAGCAATATAGCATGTCTGCTCACACTTTTCCCCCTGAAGGACCAATTAGCTCAGGTGAGACCTAGCGTAACCTCTTTGAGAGTCTCTGGAGAGCGTTAAGGTTGAAATGAAAAGCACCTGGCCGCTGTGGAGGCTCACACATGGTGCCGACGGCGGCAGCAGCAGCAGGTCTGCGCAGCAGCTGGGACTCTCAGCCACCTGACCGACACAAACAGGATGGATTGGGAACGGCTAGAGCTGTCAGAAAGTGTTGCGTGACGTGCAGACGGCAGGAGGGCTGCAGGAAATGTAGCATTTTTGTAGGAGTCAATATTTATGGTGTGGCTGTCAAAGCAAACGGGCAATTCCTCATTCCACTTCACTGAATTAGTCCAAGCTTCCCTGGGAATGGTGTGCTCTTGCTACATTTCAAACAACAGGGTGATGTGGGGGGAAGAAGTCGAAACTTATACAAAATCGCAAACCTGAAGTCATTCTGTACTGAAACTGATGTCCTAAAATCTCTGTTCAACTAACAAAAACAATCTTGACTCAATACAGTGCTGTCAAACGATTAATCGCAATTAATCACATTCAAAATAAAAGTTTTTGTTTATGTATTATGTATATATAAATACACACATACAGTATCTGTATATATTTAAAAAAAAAATTACATGTATTTAAATATATATTTAAATCCATATAACTGATATTAAATATAAATATTTTTTAATATATAAACATCTTTATATATATATATATATATATATATATATATATATATATATATATATACATGCATGTGTGTATATTTACTGTATATATACACATAATAAATATATTATGTGCACAAAAATTTAATTTTGGATGTGATTTTTCATTTGAAAGCACTAAATATCATTAGAATTGTATTTTGATTAAAACTAAACTTCACTTTTTTTGTTTGTTTAAAATGTATTTAAAATTCCTGACAGACTAGAACTAAAAGTAAAAATAAACTAAAATATTAAATAAAAATGTATTACATTTTATTTATTAAATAAAATAAATGTTAATTGAAATCAAATAAATAAATAAATATTATAAATTATTAAAAAAATATTATTATTTTTTTCTGCTCATTTCTAAGGCAACATTTCTCATTTTTATCTAATTTATCTTATTATATAATATGCATGCATTAATTAGATATAACTAAACCCTGAATAGTTTAAAATAACTTAAATAATAAGACTTAAATAGAAGCAATATATATTATATTATATTATATTATATTATATTATAGTATAGTATAGTATATTATATTAATTATATTTATAGACATACTTAAAAACAACAAAAACTAAAAGTAACACAACAAAATGACAAAAAGTAAACTAAAACTCAAATTAAAAACTAGTATGTATTTGAAAAAAGTTAATCTTCTTAAATAAAAATATTTTACATTTTATTTATAAAATAAAATAAAATAAATGTTAATTGAAATAAAATAAATAAATTATAAAAAGACAATATACATACATACATACATACATATATGTATATGTATATATATATATATATATATATATATATATATATATATTTTTTTTTTTTTTTTCCTGCTAATTTTTAAGGCAACATTTTTCATTTTAATCTAGTTTAATTTATTATATATGCATGCATTTACTAGATATAACTAAAACCTAAATAGTTTAAAATAACTAAAATAACTAAAACTTAAATAGAAGTAAAACAATATATAGTAACATCAAAATATTAAATAAGTCAAAAACTATAATAGTTCTACACTATAAGATATTATAATACTCATTACAATCTCAATGATACTAAAAATAAGTTTGTTAATTCAACTTTTAAACTTAAATTAAATTAATTTAATTAAAAAATGTATTCAAGATTTTTTTTAATAATATAAATTGTGGAAATATATTTAAATGAATACAATTTAATAATAAAATATTACGAATTATGCATTTAAAAATATATTAAATATATTGACGCAACATATCATATTACTGATATATGATTATCAGTCATTCTTGAGACATGGGACAAAACATGTCCACCAATTATAACTGCTATTAGTTTTAAAAATAAAACATATTTTCAATTGTAAATGCTATGGGGATTAATAATAGAATGTATTTAACACAATTATCCCCTTCAATTTCATTTGCTCATTATTATGTGAAATCTATGACACTTATTGTCTTCTCACTACATCTAAAACTGTGTGTCCACAGAGAAGGGTTTATTCATTCATATGCTATAAAATGGATTAAAAAAAATTTTAATGATGAAAAAGATCTTGTTTTATCAAAGGCAACACTTAATAATATCTCATATTAAAGCAAGGTTGTTTTTCAGTCAGACATGTGTGTTTAATAAGGTTTCGAAGGTGTGTCCTCACTTTTTGTCAACACCGTCAGACATTACTTAAAATGTAATAAAATCAGGGAATATCAGGGGCTATCACTCTAAAAGGACCCCCTTGCCACAGTCCTCTTCTGCAGAGTACATCAATGTCACACAGGCTCTGTTAAGTTTTATAGTTTTAGAATATTTTAATTCTAATGTTAATATTTCGTGTGTCACAACTATGATATGTCAACACCAAACATCCAATTTCTGAGAAAATTATTTGAAATCTTTAAACCATTTTATTCTCCTGAAGCAGGTTCCATTAGCCCCTAGCATCACAGAAAAAAAAACTAAATGTCTACTACATGAACTCCATTTGTTTTGTGAAAGAAATGGCAAATTTGTCAACACCGTCAGATGTCACCACCGTAAGATTTTGTGTTCCAATAATATATCAGAATACTTAAATGTGACTCTTGAATAGAAGCTTTATAAACAATAACATACTCACTGTTTGTTGTGGTTGTTTTAATACAGTAATTAATTGATTCAATGTATTTGCATAGTTAAAATGACTACAAATTCAGGTTTTGGTCAACACCGTCAGATGTGTCAACTCCGTCAGTTCTGTCACCTCCGTCAGATGAATATTTTGATGATATTTCATTATGATATTTTATATTTGTTGTGGAATTGTTGGTTACATGTGAAAGTGTAATCTGTCTACTAACATGGGAATGTGTTTTGAAATGTTAAAAACATCTAGAAAGCTGTTAAAGATAAAGTTGAAATTATATTACACATTCCAAGTTAAAAAACACATTTTTTTTAAAAAAAGAGAAAAGTTGGGAGGTTGTATCAAAGCATAGCTCAGTAGCTTAGTACATATAATATACATAAATGTAGTTTCCTTTGTCTGAGTACAAAGTTTTATTTTTTCAATTTTAGCACCCTGTTTTGTCCCACCTCTCAAGAATGACTGTTATATATTCGTATTTTGACACAAACTAGAATATGCCATTTTTTCTAAACCAACAATTGTAGTGCAGAGCCTAATATTTCACAATATCTTTTGCAACCTCTTTGGTAAAAAAAAAAAAAAAAAAAAAAAAAAAAAATTATGCTAATTAAAATTCTGCACTACTTCTTTATCTGTAATTAAGAAATGACATAAATGATAAATGCACACATCACCACACACAATACATTATAACAAATATCAATATCTAAAGTGTTGATGCAATACTGTGAGAAAAACAATTGTGTCATATTGAAATATGATTTTAACGCCTCAAGCGCTGCTTGGCTCATATCCTGGATCCATACTAACATTGTACACCTCTTTAAAATCACATCATTTTTAATTTTGACTGTAGTCATTGTTAAGGAATATAATGGGCTTCTTTGTTTCTATTCAATAACTGCATTATGAGCAGCAAGAAACTCCTCGAGACGGTTTGACTGAAAACACATTACAGCGATATTAGTGGGAGATAAATTTCATGCTTGGCTCTCTTTGAAGTGCTGCTGGGAATGATGAATTTGTGTGTTTTCACCCTTTCTGGTACTCATTTACACCCTTAGGCACCGCAGTTTGCGCAGAGTAATTTCACGAGTCTAAATTACAATTTTGAGGATCATCAGTAAAGTTCTTTTGCCCCGGGGATGACGGCGGGCTCTTTGGGCGCTTTTTCTTTTAGCCTCCATAGCTGCCTACCAAACTCCAATGATTAATTTGAACAATCAGATGTGATCAGATGTATAGGATGAGAGAACACAGACAAGTCTTTATGTTTACCGTCCAGAGAGGCAAGATTTGACCCGACCCAAACGCTATCCCTCCACATCCTGTGTTTGAGTTATGCACTGCATGTCTACTTCAATCAGGACTGAGGCTGGGCCATCAACATCTACTTGTTCACTTCTGTAACACTATAACCCACCAAAGTCCCTCAGCATTACATAAACTACTCCCATGACCTGCGGCTGTCAGACTTTGGCTGCTGGCCTATCAACTCCAAGGTCATCTGTAAGTGTGGAAGGGGGAAGAGGAAGTCTTGTTGTGCGCCTCTGGGACAGATGAAACGCAATCTGAGCCGAGTATGTCCTTCCACTTCCTAAACCCCACCTTTTGACTTGGGCTCTATCTCACCTTCTTCAGAGCTGATGAGCTCACACGATAACTCTCATCCAGTGTTTTGTGTTGCTTATATAATGTAGCAAATCTAAACTAAATAGAAATGATTTCAACAGCTTTACTCTGCACGCCACTCAACACACACTCACAGTTAAATCCAACTGAATATTTTAGACAGAACTTTATAAATATAAACAGTACAATTATTTCATCATTTTCTTCAGTATTGTCCAGTAACGAGTGAAATATGTCTGCCCAGTATCTCAAATGGTTTTTTAGACTGTCGAAATGCACTCTGGGATTGACTTTTCTCTGACAAACCGTACAGTCAAGCCTGAAATTATTCATATCCCTGGCAAATTCTGACTTAAAGTAACATTTTTAAATTTTTTTTTTTTTTTTTCTTTTTACCGGAAATGACACAGGCTTCTCCCAAAAGATAATAAGACGATGTACAAGAGGCATCATTGTAGAAAAAAAAAAAAATATTTATCAGCTTTTATTTACATTTGAACAAAAGGTGGCATGTCCAAAATTGTTCATACCCTTCTCAATAATCAATAGAAAAGCCTTTATTGGCTATTACAGTAATCAAATGCTTCCTATAACTGCTGACCAGCTTTTTGCATGTCTCCACTGGTATTTTTGCCCATTCATCTTTAGCGATGAGCTCCAACTCTTTCAGGTTGGAGGGTCTCCTTGCCATCACCCTGATCTTTAGCTCCCTCCACAGATTCTCAATTGGATTTAAGTCAGGACTCTGGCTGGGCCACTGGAAAATGTTAATTTTTTGTCTGCTAACCATTTCTTCACCACTTTTGCTGTGTGTTTTGGGTCGTTGTAGTGCTGAAATGTCCACTGGTGCCCAAGGCCAAGTTTCTCTGCAGACTGCCTGATGTTGTTGTTGAGAATTTTTGAGGTATTGCTCCTTTTTCATGGTGCCGTTTACTGTGATTAGGTTCCCTGCTCCACTGGCTGAAAAACACCCATAAAACATTAGGTTCCCACCACCATGTTTGACAGTGGGGATGGTGTTCTTAGGGTTGAAGGCTTCTCCTTTTTTACGCCAAATGAAGGCTACATCATTGTGGCCAAACAATTCAATTTTTGTTTCATCTGACCATAAAACAGAAGACTAGAAGTCTACTTCTTTGTCCAGATGAGTATTTGCAAAGGCCAAGCAGGCTTTTGTGTGCCTTATCTGGAGAAGTGGTGTCCTCCTTGGTCTGCATCTGTGGAACCCAGCGGTGTGCAGTGTCTGTTGGACTGTCTGCCTTGAGATGTTGCCACCAGCAGAGCCCAGATTCACCAGGATGGCCTTGGTGGTGATCCTTGGATTCTGTTTTATCTCTCTCACTATCCTCCTGGCCAGCACAGGTGTCACTTTTGGCTTCCGACTACGTCCTCTGAGATTTTTCACAGTGTGGAACGTCTTGTAATTTTTAATAATACTTTGCACTGTAGCTTCTGGAACTTCAAAACATTTTGATATGGTCTTATAGGCCTTTCCTGACTTGTGAGCAGCCACAATGCACAGCCGCAGGTCCTCAGTGAGCTCCTTTGTCTTACCCATGACTGTCCACAAACCAACAGCCGAGAGCTTCTGTTTTCCACCTGTTGAGTTGATTAAAACAGCTGTTCCCAATGAATCAGGGTAATTAGGATGCTTTAGAACAGCTTGGACTATTTGGAATGGTATAGAACTTTGGATTTTCCCATAGACTGTGACAGGTTGCAAAGGGTGTGAATAATTTTGGACATGCCACTTTTTGTTCAAATGTAAATAAAAGCTGAGAAATATTTTTTTTTCCACCTTTTGTACATCATCTTATTATCTTTTGGGAAAAGCCAGTGTCATTTTCAGACAACAAAACAAATTGCTGGTTGAATAAAAGTAATTTGCCAGGGGTATGAATAATTTCGGGCTTGACTGTACGTTTTGTGACATATGCGATGTAAAATGTCCACTGAGTGGCGCTAAAAGGGAGTTTGTTCCCCCTTGACTTTTATTAAAGACATTATTTTTTCTGAAAGTGTGCATTATCTTTAATGTCAGATTCTTATATTTAATCAATAAAGTCATGTAGAATAAAAAGACGTTTTAGGTTGTTACCGCACAAATAAAATGATTATCTTTTCAATCAGAGGAAACACAGGCATTTGTAACCTGCAGTTACAAATGCTGAAATAATGTTTTGATATTTTAAACCTAAAACATTGAATGCTAATATGTGAATTTATTTAAATTTACTTTAAATTTTAAATTAAAACCACCAGTAGGAGGCAGCATGTCACTGTTAATTAGTGAGTCATTGCGATTGAACCAAATGATTTAAAACGAAACACTGTCATGTTAATCAAAAACAAAATACAGTTCTGTGGCTTATGTTTTTTTTTTTTTTTTTTTTTTTTTTTTGGTGAAATAGAGCAAGAATAGGCAATATGGTGTTTAAAACATATTTTAATATTAACTTCTAGTTTATTGAACTGTGATATTGATTAACTATATGAAATTATATAAATATGCATTGCCCCCATATCCTGAATTTTGGGAAATGCATTTTATTAGACTGAATCATGCAGTAAACGCACTCTAAATGAGTCATTCTGATGAGTGTTTAAGCACTCAAAACGACTCTTATAATCAGTGAAGCTCTCCATACACTGTATGATAATTATATATCTCTTACTTACATAGTTCATGCATCTGATAAGCATCTTTTTGTTGCTTATGATGAGGGAATTTGCGAGTTTCAGTTGAACAAAACTAATCTGAACACCTCTGATTGGCCACTGCATTCTAAACTCAACAGAGTTGTGTGTGATTGGTTATAATGCGCAGCGCTGTAAAAATGTGTGAAAATAAAATATGATTTAATGTGAGCAGGTCTAAATTTAATACAGCAATCAAATCTTTTCATTTAATTTTCATTTTCACTAGTTTCATGTTTGAAGTATTAGTTTTATTGAAATCCCCAAGTATATCTTTTTGGGTCCCTTAATGCTTATGGGAGGTCCAGAGTTTAAGTATAAATTAAATATTACAAAGTGCAAAATCCAGTTACTTAAGTATGTTAAGAAACTACAAGTGCATATTTAATACAATTAAGCACATTTTATTTTTCACACGTATCAGATAAGATCAAAGAAAACTTCAATGTGTATAATTTTTGTATCAAGTTTGTATTAAAAAAGCACAAAGATCAGAAGGTTTGAGAAAACAGGAGGGTTGGTGAAAGAAATGAATTTCAGGCCTTCAGTATTTTTAATATCTTTCTCAAGTGTAACCCAGATTAAAGAAATACTTTGTACTTATCTCATGAACCTAACAATGATTTGCCCTGAGAATACAAAACTACTGCTGACTAAAGTGGTCTAGCTGGCCTCTCAGCATGGTCCAGCAAGTCGTTCAGCTGTTTTCCAAGTTTCCAAAACCACTCTAAAACCCAACAAAACAGACCAGCATAACAGGTTGGAAGGAAGACCAGCTAAACGTCATAGGCTGGTAGCACTCAAGTGCAAGCTCCTTTCCCAGGCTTGAGCAGTAAGTGACCTATCAGCACCTTTAAGAAGGGAGCACTCCGATGCTAAAGACCTGGAATTCCTGTCTCACACCCGTCCTCCTGTTTTCTTAAGTCTTGCAATCTTCCTCATCCTGTGTGAGACACAAGGCCACGGCCAGCTCCCCTCTCCCACCTTTCGTTCTGTTTCCGTAATGGCTCTCAGCTGAAATCACAGTTCATGGCTCCTTCGTCATCAACCAAACAAACCGCGGCCAGATTGCTCTGTTTCTTTATTATTGCAAGCTGATGCTGAGCCATTAGAGGCCTAAAGGTACCTCCATCTCACAGGACAGGCCCGTCACTGCTGATGGGGTTTAATGGGTGCATTGTTGCCCCATTTGAAAATGGTTAATCCCTCATGTGAAGGCCATTAATCAGCAGCTCTGACGGCATTACGGCTGACTGGAAATACGGCTGGTGTTTGCTTTACTAATTGCGATTTGTAGCGAGCGGGAAGCTCTCACGTTCTCTCGATGGAAGGTTAACTGGAGATACTGTCAGGAAATGCATGAGAACTGTTTCCTGGTAGGTTTAGCACAAGTCTTAGAAATCAACAAGATTTTTGTCCAGACTTTTGACTGGTAAAGGCCCCAGTTTACTTCAAGCAAAACTGGTGTGACGTCAAAGCCAAAACAAAGTTCGTTTTGAGTTCATTTCGACTAAAGTTTCCTGGAATAGTTTGCTCCAGATGCTAAACACCTTTGAACTACCGTTGGTCCGTGACGATGACGTAATAGGTAGGTGTGGCTCTGCGGCTCCGCCTTCTTTGATATGGAAATTTTCTGCGGTTTATTTCTTCCGTTTAGTCAGTCGAGGTCAGATGCGAGTGAAAGCAGTCTGGAAAGCTGAAATTTTAATTGGAACTTACACTGACACTGATATTTCATGTTTAATACTATAAAGCTGCTTGCTTTGAAGCAATCTACTGTATAAAGCGCTATGTAAATAAATATGACATGACCTGACTGGACTGCCAAATTTTATATACAAATAAGTTGTTTGCACCCCTAAACCGCAGCTCAGGTATTTCAAACTTATTTTTACCCCTGAGCGAAGAACGGAAAAGCACTTTGCCTTAAAAGTGAACACCTGGCTTTGAGCGGCACCCTGGTGGCGTGCGCGACCCTCAGAGCCTAATCCAGCATAGGACTTGCATTATGAAACAAGGCTGGAGCGCACCAGGCCGTGATGACCCTTAAGCCCCTCTCTCGCCGGCCCACTCTGACCGCGTACCCAACTAAGCCTCAGCATCTGATGTTTTCATTGCAGATGCTTGTGCAAATCAATGAAAATGTGATGAATACTGCTCTTTCTCTCTACCTCTCCTCTGTTCTCTGGGGCCAAATTTAGAGATGAAAGCTTTGAAAGGTATCATATGAGGAAAAAGACCAGCTGCAGTTTTAATGTAACCCCCTCAACAGACTCAACCCTGCTTTGGTCCCCATCTCCGATTTTATGACAAGAAGCCAAAAAAAACAAAATATAGAGCTCATGTCTCTGGCAGGCTTCAGCCTTGGAGGAGTGCAAAAGGTTTTGTTGGTCTCTACTGTCCACTTTCATGTCGTAACATTTTATGAGACATACTTGTTGCTTTGTGTTGCTTCCAGTGAGGACATGACTGCCATGGAGAGGACTTTAATGGTGTTTTGACCCTTTTGAGGACAGAATAACAATGAGGCATGAATGAAAACACAAATATACGGACAGAGACAGACAGATAAATAAAAACAGAGAGACAGACAGACAGATGAAGAACAGATAAATAGACATGAGAACAAAGACGTGAAAACAGAGAAACAAGCAAGAATACAGATAGACAGACACAAAATATCTAGATAAACAGATAGACAGACAGACAGAAACAGAGACAGACAGATAGATAGAAATAGACAAACAGACAGACAGACACATAACCAGACAGACAAACAGACAGAGACATATATAGGAATAAAGACAGACAGACAAACAGACAGACAGATAGTTAGAAATAGGCAAACAGACAGATAGACACATAGATAGATCGAAAGATAACCAGACATACAGACAGAAACAGAGACAGACAGATAGAAATAGACAGACAGACAGACAGACAGACATACATACAGATAACCAGACAGACAGATAAATAACCAGACAGACAGATAGAAACAGAGACGGACAGACAGAAACAGAGACAGACAGACAGAGAAATAACCAGACAGACAGATAGACAGACAGACAGACAGACAGACAGACAGACAGACAGACAGACAGACAGACAGACAGACAGACAGACAGACAGACAGACAGACAGAAACAGAGACAGACAGAAACAGAGACAGACAGACAGACAGACAGACAGACAGACAGACAGACAGACAGATAAATTACCAGACAGACAGATAGAAACAGAGACGGACAGACAGACAGACAGACAGACAGACAGACAGACAGACAGACAGACAGACAGACAGACAGACAGACAGACAGACAGACAGACAGATAACCAGACAGACAGATAGATAACCAGACAGACAGATAGAAACAGAGACGGACAGACAGAAACAGAGATAGACAGACAGACAGATAAATAACCAGACAGACAGATAGAAACAGAGACGGACAGACAGAGACAGACAGACAGATAAATAACCAGACAGACAGATAGAAACAGAGACGGACAGACAGAGACAGACAGACAGATAAATAACCAGACAGACAGATAGTAACAGAGACGGACAGACAGAAACAGAGACAGACAGACAGATAAATAACCAGATAGACAGATAGAAACAGAGACAGATAGACAGACAGACAGGAATAAACAGATAGACAGACAAATATGGGCAGACAGACAGACAGACAGACAGACAGACAGACAGACAGACAAGACAGAAATAGTTTGAGTTTTGCTCAGATTTTGGGTGATTTTTCACATAGAACAGCAATAAACACAAAAGCCTAAACTTGGCTTCATCAATGACGGAACAACCTCTGTGAGGACACAAACAGTAGTACAACTGTGCTCCAAGTGGAGAAATCATTGGTACATCATAGTTTACTATACAAGGGGAGGTAAATGACGGTGTAGCTTAATTGTCCAAGAAATACAGAGGGGTCCTCAGCAAATTTACTAAACACAAACCACAGCAAAAACACACAAATCACGTCTTGACAATGTTTGGAATTCACATCTGTTTGGTGTATGTTTATACATGTAATTTGTGTATTTTCACACAAAAAATTGTGTTTACATTTCAGCTGCAGTGAAAATCTAGGTAACGAGAAACAGTTTGAGACGGATAAATCTTTTTTAAGGACTCTGGTATGTGTGGAGAGGACGCTAGGTTTGATTTTAAAGGGATAGCTCACCCCAAAAAATGACAATTGTGTCATCAGTTACTACCTGTATGACTGACTGTCTTCTGTGGAAGTTAATAGATGCCAAAACTCTTTGGTTACCCATATTCTACAAAATACCTTCTTTTGTATTCTGCAGAAGAAAGAAATGCATACAGGTTTCCATTTAATGAATTTAGTACGCTACGCTTTAATCTGCATTTACAAAAATAACAATTCCAAACAGAGCTTTGCCAGAAAAGTCATAAAGCTATAAATCTGTCAAAATGTACAAACCAAAATTGTAATCTTCATAAAAGCTGTTTACATTGCACATTTTTACAAATTGGACTTGCGGCTGAACAAAATCCCTCTTTTCTCTATAAGGATTCGGTCACATGACCTGAAGGAGGTGGTAGTGAATCATTTTGATTGACGCCTGTCAGTGCAGGTGACAGCATTGGAGTCACCTACCGCAGAGTGCTGGATGCTTTCCCCCGCTCTGTCCTGCCATAATAAACCAGAACCCAACCGGCAGCCCCACTCATATGGAGCAAATTACACAGCCCGTGTTGCTATATCCATCAAACGCAACCCTCCAACACACACACACACACACACACACACACATGAACACATGCACAGACTCAGTGTAGTAATTTGTAACATGTCTTGTTCAATGTGATGGTCGTCAGATCAATGTGAAGTGATCACAGAGATGAGCTGTACACTCCCCACACACTTACAGTATGAAAACAGAGAACCACACACAGAGAAATAAGCTGTCTTCACATCAGAAGAAGCTTCTGCTGAGCAGATGAGCAAATACAGACGCGTGATCATATATATTTCGGCATGAAGGCCGATGACACGCAGTTAAAATAACACCTTGTGCAAAACGCAAAAAATGAACATGACACAGTGTCTGCTTTACACTGCAGTAAGATAAACAGCGGGCTGCCACAAAATAAATAAAGTCCTGCTATTAGCAGGAAAGTATAACTTCAGAAATCCTTTAAAGTGAATGGTAGATCTCCTTACACACATCAAACGAAAACTTCTTGTGAATATAAATAGGTCCTTTAAAAACACACTTAGCAGACACACAGAATAAAACATGTTGTGGCAGAGGTCGGCGCAGCGCCAGAACTGACACTACTGTATTTAGATATCTTACACCCAAGATTTCCAGGATTTCACTTGTTTCCGTTGTGCATCTCTGTAACATTTAATTCCATTTTTTTTCTTCTTTTTTTAAAATATATGAAGAATCGTCGTTTCCAGAGCAGGTGGAACTTGTTTCCTCAAATTTCACATAATGGCTCTATAGAAAGCCACCAGGCACTTATTACCGAAGCCACCTTATACATTTACACATTTGAAAGATGCTAAATGATATGAAATTGCTTCTGCATTTAGATATCTTACACCCAAGATTTCCAGGATTTTACTTGTTTCTGTTGTGCATCTCTGTAAAATTCAATTCCATTTTAAGTGGTGCTAAAACCACTTTATTTGAAACATACAAATGTTAATCTGGCATTTTTTTAGTATGTTGGTTGTTGGATCGCAGCAGTTCACAAACGAAATGTGCAGCCATTGCTCTATCGAGATTAAAAATAATGTATAACCTAAACAAAAATCTGGTAGTGTTCACATTTGCTGAAGTAACCATCTGATTTTTACATGCTTCTACAAGTCTATCACTCTTTTTTTTGCTAAATGTGTTTAACAGGACTCGTACCGGAGAGCTTCGTATAATAAGTGTGGTGTTGTATAAGGTGCGCTACTGAGCAAGTTTACTGAATCATAGCCAGACAAACAGAATGAAACATGTGGCAGAGCTTGACACAGTGCCAGAACTAATAATACTGTAATTAGATATCTTACACCCAAGATTTCCAGGATCTCACTTGTTTCCATTGTGCATCTCTGTAATATTTAATTCCTTTTTTGGGTTTGTTTTAAATCTTATTTATGAATAATTGTTGCTTATGGCCACTATAACCAAAGCAGGTGGAACATGTTTCCTCAAATTTCACATAATTGCTCTATAGAAAGGTGCCAGGAACTTATTAGCGGAGCCAACTTATCACATTTACACATTTGTAAGATGCTTTCCATGCAAATGGAAAAATTAACCTGTGGTAACATTTTCGCAAAATGTTCAGTCATGTTTCTTGACACTTTCAAAGTGAAATGTCTAGTGAAACAGATTGAAGATGAAAGATGAACTTGAATCTGGTAGCTTTTAGTATGTTGGTGGTTGAATCACAGCAGTTCACAAACAAAATGTGCAGTAATTGCTCTATTAGTTTAAAAATAACGTACGTGAAAATTAACATAGTTTAAAATTAGCTAAATGAAACCCTATGCAAAACCTAACTGATAGTCTTAAAAGGGTCAACGGATGCAAAACTCACTTTTACATGTTGTTTGAACATTAATGTGTGTAGGCAGGTTGTGTACACAATCACCCTACAATGATAAAAAAATCCACCCAGTGTTATTTTTTAATCTTTAAAAGTAATTTTCTTTTTTTAAAAACACAGACAGAGGCTGCTCCCATGATAGTTGATTGACATGAGTGCCTTACCTTAGACCCGCCTCACCAAGATGAAACAGTCCGACTCAGGTGCAGGGGAAGACAAGAATGTCTCAGATTGAGTGATTGAGGTGTTCTGTTGTTGGATGTAATAAAGAACATAGCAATCGTCATTTACTCCCAACATCTGAGCTGCTAAAGATGCAGAGGATTAACATTACTTTCGTTTTTGAAAGGAAAGCACCAATCCCAATTTACATATGCGTTGATGTTCATGCGAATCATTCATGATGCAGTTTCACCCACAGCAGAAGTGAGTATAATTGTTATGCATCTTTGCAAATGGCCTTTCTTAATAATGTGCTAGTTAGCAAGTTTCACATCTAAACGCGACTAAATGCAGCTAAAATAAACATTACGACTCGTCATACCATGGCAGAGAGAGGCGGGGTGAGCAGAGCTTATTAGCATTTGAAGGAACATGCAACAGAATAGCTCACTCTAAAAAGGGCTGATTTTGACAAAGTAAAAAGAGTGTTTTTTTACACTACCACTGAGAAATTTGAACTAAAGTATGTTATAGACTTCTTCAACTTAGGAAAAATCCAATGACCCCTTTAACAAAAGCAAACAAGACAAACTCATTTGCTGAAGTAACCTTGCGATTTTAACATGCTTCTACATTCCTTTGACTCTTTTATTTACAGGACTCATACCTAAATGCTCCGTATCATGCAGTGCTGTACCAGGTGCGCTACTAAGCAAGTTTACTACATCAGATTCATGTACATGGAGCATGTGATGGAAAAATTTATTAGTTTACAAGTCATGTGCTATAAAAATAGTGTTGTTTTACGCCTCTAGCATTCATTTCAATTGGTAATTGCAGTGAATTATATGTAATGGTTTTTGGAGTTTTGCAGCAGCGTAGGTAGAGGCCTGTTTTTTCTCTGTCGCTATTTTATCAATTCATAGATTCCTGATGATTTAAAAACCACAAAATTGGCATTGCTTGTATCTGACGCCCATATTTGAGCTACAGGAACATGGCGAAATCTATACAATATCCGTCAGACATTTGGACACACCTTTATTATTACCATTATGTCCCTGACACAGTAATAGCAAGAAACGCATTATCTTTAATAAGATTCTTACCCTGAGGTTGGTTATTAACCATATTGTGGAGTGTTTAAACGCATCTCTATGGTCACTGCGCAGTTCGAGCTAAATAAATAACTAGATTGAAGGTTGCCACCCACCTCCTTTTGCAGATGATCTCCTGGGGCGCACCACTCCCCACTCCTCTCTTTTAATTCCCTTCTTTTCAATCTCTCATTGATCTTTAATCCCTGTCATTAAGCATTCATTTAACACTCGTGAGTGAAGCGTGATTAAACCATCTTTAGAGTTCTGGGTTTGTCTTATATCCTGTAATTAATGAAAGATAATTGGAGTGAGTGCAGACCGGAGGACAGAGAAGCTTACAGTCATCAGAACAAAAGCTTCCATCTGCTTTAATGACTGAGCTTAATATCAGACTGTACTGTATCCTTTCCTGTACCTGGCGCCTTCCACTACACCGCGATGACGTGACCTAATTTTCACTACCACAGTGACTTTAAATCTGCAAAATATGGCTGTGCAAAGTTTTATTGGAGCAGGCAGATCAAACAGGCTTATGTTTGAGTTTGTCAGGCTTTAATTTGCGATGTAACCAAAATCCGACTTGCAGCGAGATAAAAATCTTACTTTCATTTTCGTGGTCTTGCAGTAAGCCAATGGTAGCTTTAAGTCATGCATTGTTTGCAACGCTTGCCTCTGAAGTCACACGCCGTCGACCTTAAAGGGGTCGTATCGTAAGCAATCAAATTTTCCTTGATCTTTTAAGATAAAAAGGTTTGGACTATGAAAACACACCGTAACTTTCAAAACTCCAAGCTGCAAAGATGCTCGACATAGGATCGCCCACGTTTACATGGTGGTCAGAAACTTAAGCCACCTAGTCAGGGCAGGGAAAAAAGTATGACAAGTAGTATTTGTATTAGTATCAGAAGAGCATGAATTTGACTACCAAATAATGGCAAAAAAAATATTTGTTAGACCAATTAAACAAGCACAAGGGCAAAGTGAAACTTGGAGTGGTGAGATATTAACTAAAAATAGCAAGAGAGTCAATTGTGAGATAAAAATGTAATGCAATCCTATCTTAATACATATATAGAAACGTAATTTTATCTTTGCAAGAAATACAAGTACATCAAATATGACATATATATGAAAAAATAAAATATGACTTGTTTTGATACAAATCAAGCCCTTATAATTCAAGCTTAAATGTTCAAAACAGTGACATGATGTGATGGCCTCTTTAAAGCATCTGTATTTTACTTTAGATGTCATCTCCTTTCTTCTGTAGATATTGTCAGGACAAAATATCAGCAAATCGAGTGCTCCGTGCCGATGTCTTTCATCAGACAGCGGTCTGATATTACAGTCACAATGTCAGACGCAGATAAACACACTTAGATTAGCACCTACGTAAAAACCCACGTGTTTACAGATAACCTCTTCTCCTTTCTCTTCTCGTCTCTCATCTTTTCTTCACCAAAGATAATGCCCCCTGGAAAGACTGGATAGCGAAATGCAGCCAATCATTGCCTTTCAGAGCAACCCTCATTTTGATTCTCCGAAGTTAACCAAAACATGGTAACATACTGCATTTAGCTGAGGTGATTTTCATTGTACCATGACTTAAACTGTCTGGATATCTCTGACACTTTGTCAGATTAGACTGGGTGTTTTTTGATCTCCTCACGGATTCTTTAGATATAACTTATGTGAATATTTCTTATATCATAATTAGGGCTGGGACACGATTAATCGCGATTAATCGCATCCAAAATAAAAGTTTATGTTAACATACTAAATGTGTTTTTACTGTGTATATTTATTATGTATATATAAATACACACACATACATGTATAGCCTTTAAAAAATACTTATATGTGTGGATAGTTATATTTGTATTTAATTTAGATTATATATAGAATTATAAATATTTTATTTATTTTAATTTAATTTTTATTTTCAGTTTTCTTTGATATACATGTTTGTGTGTGTATTTATATATACATAATAAATATACACAGTAAACACACATTTAGTATGTTAACATAAACTTTTATTTTGGATGCGATTAATCGCGATTAATCGTGTCCCAGCCCTAATCATAATATAATTCGATTTTAAAATGAAAGCTAAATGCAAATGTTTATAATGTTCTCTCACTAATAGTCAAAAGTTTAGACACACCAGCACATTTTGCACACTGTGAAATTATAGTAAACTCATCAAAATCCTTAAATAACACAAAATGGAGTAAGAATTGTTAAGTATTTTAGTAAGTTACTAGTCAATACGGTTAGTTTGTAGTGTACCTTAAATTATTTATAATTTTAATATTATAATATTATAGCTTGGGAAACAACTTGTGAAATCAAAGTTAGGACAATTTTGGTATGGGGAATCAGTCTTAAATCTTATCTGTTTTTCTGAAATGTAAATTTTTGGTTAGTCTTATCAGAGATGTATGACAGCAAAAACATATTCCAGGATTTTTCAAATCTTCCTTCTCACACAAGTGCCCACATGGGACCGAGCGTGAGCGCTGCGATAAAGATCTGTGTAAATGCCATAAAATCAATCCAACTTTTTACAAGAGAATCAAAAGGGAGCCGTGCCCAGCCTATTTCCGCACAGGTCAGAGTTTATAGTGATGATGAATACATATTTGAGAAGACAAGGTCACTTTTAGGGAGCTGGCGAGAGTTCGGATTTCAAAGCCAGAGGAAGTGCAGTCACAACGTGTACATTTTTCCATTTGCAGATCCTCCTCAGGCCAGGATCCAATCAAAAATGATTTAGCTATAGGAACGTTTTCCATCGTGCTGTGAAACTGATATCGTAGGAGACTGCATTGCGAATAATACGGCCCGGTTCTTAGGGTTTCAAAACCAATGATATTTTCACCAGTCAGAGAATTCTTTAGTTCGAACTGTTCAATAATGCAATGCACATGTGGATTAAGCGGTTTGTTCAAGTAATCACTATTTGTGCAGGTTTGCATTTGCCATTGTCTTGCAGTGTGCTCACGGTAATTGCAAAAATCAATTATTTAATAGGTAGACAATGCTACCTCAAGGACATAGTGTGCATTGATCTCTATGAAAGTAATTTTCATAGGCCTCATTCCAAAAAAGGACAAAAATGGTTTAATCTTAGCATAAATGCAAAATCTGTCAGAAGTTTGATTATGGATGAGAAGGGACAGAAGGAATCTGCTGACATTTTTATGTGCTGATTGAGGGGAAAAAATGTGCATGGTTGAATATGTTAAACTGCAGTTACACTCTTAAAAATAAAGGTGCTTCATGATTCCAGAGAGGAACCTTTGTGTCTAAATGGTTTCATAAAGAACCTTTAACATCTGAAGAACCTTTCTGTTTCACAAAAGGTTCTTTTTGTAGAAAGAAGGTTCTTCAGATTATGAAAAGGTAAGAAAGACTCAATGGTTCTTCTGTTGCATCAGTGTGAAGAACCTTTTAAAGCACCTTTATTTTTAAGAATGTACCAGCTCAACATACTGTAGCATCATTGTTTCAACTAACGATGTGAGTTTTGAAGCAGCATGTTTAGTTTTTCCAACCAATGGCAGCCTGTTTGAATACAATCGAGTGTGCAATTATACCATTTCATTTTGTCACCTGAATTGCAAAAAATACTAATTTCAGCTACAGTAATAAACAGTTACACATTACATTTTCGTGAAAGACAGGTGTTGACATTTCACTAAAAACGGAATACTTTTACCTAATTCTGCTGGAATAGATTCCATGTGGATGAGGAAAACACTTCATAATTCAAATTCCTCATTGATGCATCCATGAGATGAAAGTAAATGAGAATATATTAACGAGGTCCACCAGTGTGAGTCTCATCAAGACCTTATTTTTCTTTCCTCACTAACAACTCTTCCCTGAAACTCAACTATAATTACCTCTCCACGAACAAACTGAAATTAAAAAAAGATGAGTATGATTAAAGTTTTACGGTATTTTGGCCCCCAATGAGGCATCTAACAGAAGACAGATGTGCTGCAGGGGGCCTAACCCTAACCAGCCATCCCAAAGTTTTTTGTGCTGCCTGTTGTCAACACAGCTTTCAGTTGTCTAATGACAACGGCCAGCCTCCACCTTTTTACACACACTATCTGCAACGCAGCCGATTCTCGTAAACTACTCCCAATAAACATGCGGTTGCTGCTTTATGAGGTCGCAACTGATGCTAAAAACGGACTGGAACTGCAACAATGGAGCTGTTAGTAGGTTGTGATTACGCTTTTTGACAACCAAATGTGTCCTGACACTTAATTTCAACAAACATCTGTGGTAAAGTTGCCGTATGAAAAAGCTCAGCTCACACTTCATCTGATGGAGGCTTTTATTGTTTGGTCTGATTTGGACAGACGCTGGAGATCTCACACTACTGCGAGTAAATACGCCTTATGGAACTTGCATCCAACAAAACGCATTAATTCTGTTTTGAAAAACTCTTTTTGAGTTTTACACCATTTGCTCTGAAGATCCGTTTAGAGCTAAACCCAACATGTATCGAAGCTTTTGAAATGGTTGCCACCAATAGCATATTTTTTTATTCACACCTTCCTTAATCTCACAATTCAATGGTCCTTTGTAGGGGATTGAAGTGTTGAGGGCAGTTTAGACAATTTTGGACTGAGAGCAAAGACTAGTAAGGCTGGCACAGGTTATTAGGGAAGGGTTCAAAGGGGTTCTGTTTAATGCGGTGTCTCTTCGGCTGTTTTCACACTTGGTTTGATTGCTTGGTCTAACCCTGAGTTTGATTCCATTCCTCACTGGTCTCTTTTCATGTTGCTCTTTTGGGTTTGAAGAAGTATGTGTAGTAGTAGATCCCCATCATCAATAAGGATTTTTCATCTGCCCAAATCAACAATAAGACTACCACTGTGAGCAGTATCGGCTAACGACTGAGGACAAGATGCCACTGTTTCCTTCTCCAAAGGCAATTTATTCTGATTCATTAGTAGCCAACCCTAAACAAACACACCTGATCCTAATAAAGGTGTTACTCAGGATTTGTTGATGTTAAAGGATTAGTTCACTTCCAGAATAAAAATTTCCTGATAATTTACTCACCCCTATGTCATCCAAGATGTTCATGTCTTTCTTTCTTAAGTCGAAAAGAAATTAAGGTTTTTGAGGAAAACATTCCAGGATTTTTCTCAGTATAGTGGACTTAAATGGGAGCCAATGGGTTGAAGATCCAAATTGCAGTTTAAGTATAGCTTCAAAGGGCTCCACTCGATCCCAGCAGAAGAATTAGGGTCTTATCTAGCAAAACGATTGGTCATTTTCTAAAAAAAAATGTAAATATATATACTTAATGCATTTTCAATGCATGAAGATTCTAATGCGCATCGTAGAGCTAGTGCACAAAGAGCATTTGTGGTTAAAAAGTATATTTCCATTTCTTTTTTCTTTTTTTTAAGAAAATGACTGATTGTTTCACTGGACAACACTCTTATTCCATGGTTGGGTTTGTGTAGAGCCCTTTGAAGCTGCATTGAAACTCCAATTTGGACCTTCAACCTGTTGGCCACCATTGAAGTCCATTATATGAAGAAAAAAAGGCTAGAATGTTTTACTCAAGAACTTTGATTTCTTTTTGACTGAAGAAAGAAAGACAAACATTGGATGACTTGAGTAAATTATTAGAACTTTTTTATTCTGGAAGTGAACTAATCCTTTAAAGGCAGGTGTGTTGTAGCAGGTTTGAAACTGAAATGTGCAGAAAAGTAGACCTCCAGGAGCAGGTTTGGCTGCCACAAAAGAGGCATGTATTGTGTTCACATTGACTGAAAATAATGCCGGAGTTCACGTGAATCAAACCGGACCAATTTTCTGACCGATTGGTCATTTTCTAAAAAAAATTAAATTTATATACTTTTTTAACAACAAATAGGCGTCTTGCACTAGCTCGACCTCACACACTGAGTAATCACGCACACGTGACATAGGCGGAAGTACTGACTTTGTGTTTACAAAGCGAGCGTGCAAAGAAAGTCAAACCCTCTTTACAAAAAAAAAAAAAAAAGGTAAAACAATGATGTTGGACTATTTTAAAGTTGGAGGAAAAAATTAGATGGAGTTCTTCGCCTTACCCTACCTTTCTGAACTATATGACTTTAGCGTGTGACTTTTCCAATGTGATTACACAATGCATGAAGACGCTAATCCACATCGAAGAGCTAGTGCACAAAGAGCATTTGTGGTTAAAAAGTACATTTTTATTTATTTTTAGAAAAAGACTGATTGTTTCGCTAGACAAGACCCTTATTCCTTGGCTGTGATTGTGTAGAGCCCTTTGAAGTTGCAATTTGGACCTTCAACTTGTTGGCTCCCATTGATGTCCACAACATGGAGAAAAATCCTGGAAAGTTTTCCTCAAAAACCTTAATTTCTTTTTGACTGAAGAAAGAAAGACATTAACATCTATTGATGACATGGGGGTGAGTAAATTATCAGGAATTTTTTATTCTGGAGGTGAACCAATCCTTTAAAGGGCAGGTGGGTTTGGGACTGAAGTGCGCAGAAAAGTAGACCTCCAGGAGCAGTTTGGCTGCCTCTGCAAAAAAAAAAAAAAAGGCTCACAGATGCAGTTTAGCATAGATTGTGTTCATATTGACTGAAAATAATGCCATGAATCAAACTGGACCAATTTTCTAAGAAACTTGCTAGAAACCACACCATTATTCAGAAGACCATTTCCACACCAACCAAATAAAGCAAAGACCAATGTCAAACAGAAATCTGCATTATAATTTCTAGTGCAGGGGTGTCCAATCCTTCTCTAGTAGAGTTCAGCTAGTTGGAGCTGAAATCTGTGAGACAGTGGCTCTCCAGGAGCAGGATCAGAAACCACTGCTCTAGTAAAAAAATGTGGGGTTTCAAGAGCAACCTGATTAAAGTTGTGGACTGAATGAATTACATGACACTAAATGCAGCATTTAATGGCAGAATCCAGTTACAGTTCAATGCCTTTCATATGCAGACACGACCTCCGTTGAGTTACGAAATCCTTCTGGATTTGTCCTTCTGTGTATACAGTGCACCAAAACGTAATTGCATTGAGATATTAAAAGAAATCTCATTTTGTTCCCGTTGCCAGGTTCAATTTTGAAGACTTTACAAACATTCTTAATATTCATAACAATACACTCATCATTTCTCAGAAGAATATACAACATGTTGACACAAGTGGCTTAAGAAAATTAGCATTAAAGCTATGTTTGTCTGTTACGCGAGGCAATACATAAAGCAGAACGCTCTAGTGTTTAGACACATGACTGAATTATAACGAGGGATAAAAGTTGACCGCAGAGCTGGCACGAGCTCGCAGCAGAACAGCTTGTTGTGGTACGTGCCTGAAACCTCATCCGACACGCATGTGAAACCGTCACTGGCCTATTTACACGGGGTGAACCGCTAAGCTTCGCAGCCTCCAAATCTGACACTTTTATTTTTGCCTTCCCCAGCCCCTCCATGCCCCTGCTTTACTTCCCTCTGTCTCTTGCCCGACGCAAAACAAATGTTTGTAAAAGAGTGGCGGCACACGGTCTTACCAGAAATAGAGTCGATGGATGGGAGTGTGGTCTGGCACCACATGAAGTGATAGCCATTAAAAACCTCAGAGACTTCATGGCGGAAGACGCTAGTGTGTGTGAGCGCATAAGAGAGTGTGATCTGTCAGACCTTGACATAGACCCAATCCTAGGTTTTGTCGTTATGCTTTCCGGGCTCGTGTGGCCCTTAATGTGCCTGCAGACAACACGCTTGTTGCTTTGCCAGAGCTGTCGCACCCATCACATTAGCTAAGCTGACTTACATGCTAAACATTGGCAGCAATTCTCAAAACGTTCATCTTGTCACACAAAAAGAACCATTTGGAGTGCAAGAGGCTACTCCGACGGGATGGAGCAACTTTGAGGCAGAGAAGTTCGGAGGTATGGGTGGTCCTGTTTAGGCTGTCATGACTCCTTGTGAGGCTTCGACAGACTTTCCTCAAACTCTGCCACCCAGGAAAAAACAGGCACGAACGCTTATTAAGTGATTTGTTTGATAAACAAATTGATTAGTCCGGATGGGTGAGCCTACAGCTGGATGATATTTGCTCTTTCTCTGGGAACGTCTTTCCCATGTCTTTCCGAGGTATCAGCCATGATGCTCTGCTTGGCTGCGGCTGTTCTACAGCAATTTTCTAAGAGGTCAACTGAAATTTCGGTAGATGATTATGACTAAAATTGGATTTTGGCACCTATAGCCCACTTTTGGCACTGAACGCATCTGTTTAAGATTGTCTGTTTGGCATCAAGTGACATTATACAATCTGACCACATTATATTCTTGTTTGAAAACACAGTTTGCGTTTTAGTAAACACATCAAACTCAAATAATTCACACCCCGGCTGTACCGCGAGGCATTCAAAGGATACCAAGGTCTAACAACATACCGTAGAGTAAATTTTCCACTTCAATAGCAAATCTATCCATTTTATCTTTGGCCATTGTATATAAATTCAGTTGTACTATGACATGTTTGTTGCCACAAGAGGCAAAAGGAGCTTAGAGCGCATTCATATCTTGGCTCCGCTTTCAAAATGTGTTGACGTGTTTGGAGACCATACAAAAGAGAGATTTCTGTACATGAGCGGTAAAGACCAGCGGCCAGAGAGATCTGAACCCCAGCTGCTGTGGTTCTTGTGTCCAAGGAGATCTCTCACTTTTGTTTTCACCGTGGGCTCTTGAGCGCACGCACATGCACATTTGCCTTTATGAATTTAGCAGATTGTCTTCTCTCTGGTAAAGTCATCAATGTGTTGGACTGCAAATGAACCAAAGCACTTCTTTTGTCCTTCCACAGGAGACTCTCGGGCAACCACCTGAGACACATCCCTGGCCCCGTGCTCCAAGGCCTCTACAACCTCAAAGTCCTGTAAGTAACGAAAGACAGAAAGAGCGAGAGCGTTTTTGTTTCAGTTAATGCTTCAATGGAAAATAACATTCAGGGTGATTCACTCCGAAAAAAAAAAAAGACTTTTGTTGCAGTGTCACTCACTGTAAAATTAGAAACAGAACCTCTGACAGGTGATGATTCAGGTTATGCTTTGCGGTGAACGGTCACTGAGCTCGTATTTATGCATGGGTGTTTGTTGATGGTTTATTGACAGATTTTAATTTTATTGACTGTCCTAAACCCAGTTGACTGAATTGAACAGGACAGACAAAGGCCAGGCATGGAACAACTTCATTGACGCCAACATGCGTCTCAAAATTTCCACAAAGGAGTCCATGCACCTTTCCATGTCGTCCTGGAAGCTACAGTAAATTTGCCCTGCATTGTCATTCAACAATCCAGTGACACTGATTTTTTTTTTGGATTGCACACCACAAGAAAATTGCCCTGCCACATCAAATAATTTTACTGACCCATGAAGTAAAAAATGTATTTGTGTTGCACTTTTCAGAACTGTTTCAGTAAGCTTTTTAAAAATGTTAGTTTTGACTGTTTCTAGATTTACATTTTAATAGGTTAATGATAACAAGAATTTAATTCAGTTTAATATTTTAGTATCCGTTTGCTTGTTTTGAAAACAAGATAATGTCTGTCATTGTCAGAGTTCTTATTTCAGCAGTCAGTGTAGACAAAAAGGGACTGGGTTGGGTATAACAATAGTTACAAATTTTCTCAGTTTGCTTTCTACGCCCTATTGTGCTTTGTACTATCTTATTCAACAACCAGACTTGTCTGAGGCACGAGTACCTGACCTCCTGACATTTAAACTAATGTGCAGTTTTCAATGAGCTAGTCAGAATCAAGACAAGAAAAACATCACATCAAAAACATCTGCTAGTGCAAATATGACAAAGCCACGCGAAAATGAAAGTGTTGGGGGGAAGAATGTGTACTTTGTGGCATTTGAATGACAAAATAATAGAGGCTTGTTCACAACGTTATAAAAGGCCGCTGGACATTTTAAGTCTAGGTTCACAATGCCTATTGGTGGCACCATGATTTCCTTGATAAGGGCATCCTGCCCACAAAGGCGTATTTATTCCTTCAAACACTAGCGATTCTCTGCTGCATGGTCAAATGTCATGAGTTTCATTTGATTGGACATGATAAAGCTGTCTGCCTTGTAATTAAAGCTCAACGTCTGCGGCCGCGTGCTCTCACGTTGGAATAATTTGCTTTGTTCGGTGAGCTCAGTGTCATTGTTCTACCACTTCCTGTTTCTTTCGTTCTTTTATTCGACAAGTCCTGTGAGCATGACCTCAGTGGCCCACCCAGGCAGTTTCTCCCCCTCATTCTGTTTCGTCTTGTTCAGTCTCTCTGCCCCTCCCATGTTCTGGTTTTGTCCACTGAAAAGTGCACCACACAGTACCTGAAATCATATCTCCTGACTGATTGATGTCAGCGACAGGTAACCTCATCAGCAGTAAGCTCGACAACTCTTGTGCCCAGAAGCCATACTATTCAAAGGCCTTAATAGTCTGTTTCTTGACAAGTGTTAATGCTCAACTATACCACCCAGCAAACACATATGGAACTGACTAGTGCTGACTTTTTTTTTTATACATTTCCCTAATACAAAAAGAAGGCCACCCATTGCCACTGAGATGATACTTGTTTTATTTTTATTGTAATCACATTTAGTGTTTTAAAATATTTATTATTTAATATTGACCAGAGCAGAATTTATAATTTTACTAATTTTCCATATCTTTGCAGGATGTTGCAGAATAACCAGTTAGAGAGATTGCCCAGTGAGGACCCGTGGGAATTACCCAATTTGCTTTCTCTGTAAGTATCACATAGTTCAAGTGATCAAAAGCAAGCTTGGGCTGTTAGAGATTTACATGGAACAATGGTGTATATTAAAGCAACATTGGATAGGTCGACATGCCAAGTGTAGACCTCCTGGTTGTGACCACAGCTTCAAGCTTAGCATCTGGAATAAAATGGATTCACTTGATTCAAAGATTGGTCTCATGTGAAACGTTATTCTGCTTAGAAGCTGCTCCCATTGTAACAAAATAAGTTTAAATGGAAGTGGAACTGTTTTTCCAGAAACATTTACATGATCAAGAACCGTGTATCAAATATGACATCATAAGCACAGCACAAGTAACACAATAAATGATTTAGCACCCCTTTATCAGATAAGGTCTCTAGCAGTAGAGTTATTTGGTCTATAGTGTAATCTAGTCATGAGGTAACTCTTGGTATTTTCCTCTAATAGAGTTGATGCAGGAAAGCCCAGTTATTTATATGCCTATTAGGACTATTAGGCCCTTCATTAAAGAACTCCCCACTAGGGAGGATCATGTTTGCAATTTAGGACACACATGGTAGTGGTGAAACAGGTGTTCTATATAGTAGAGAAACACATAGGTGTTTGTTGTGGATTTTCTTCTTTTTTGGATTTTTGGATTGGAAAAAATATGCCACGCAGTTCTTTGCAGAGGAGGTCCAACAAATAAGGAATTGAGAAAAGAGAAACCAAACTCATAGTAGTTCTTGTGTGTTCTGAGCAATTCGGTATTTAAAATGAATAGAGTTTGAAAATGGATTCCGTGGATCTGGGTTTGTACTTTTTCCTAAAGAGCTATTAGCTAAATGCTAACTCACAAGAGAGACAAATATGATATTCCAGAGGTCAGTCTTTATGAGGAAGGCAAAACGTGACTACATCACATTGAATATCAGAACGGTGAAAAAGAGGAACCTTTACAGGGCTGTTGGCGCATCTGGAACCCATGAGAAAACCGCCAGACACTGTGCACTGGCTCCTGAGTGAGCGCTGGGAGATTCAATGAGCTGTGAAGAGCCCAATTTTCCATCAGTTACTCTTCCCTCTTCCCTCCTAATCGGAATCATGCCCCCTTCCTAACTGGTTCCCCATGAAAAGGTCAGAATCTAAATATTGTCTGGTATTTTGTCTGGCCTTGTCCATCCGCTCCACTCACATCCACCCATCGACTCCTTTCAATTATTCCCGATGCCAGTCAGCATCCCATAGTGGAGCCGCACACCCACTTTTTCCAAATGAATAATTCCATGTAAATATCCATGCGCTCATTTCCTTCTACCTTTGCGAGGATGTTTTCATTAGAGTCATGGCGTACAAATTTAATTCCTTTGCCACCAACAGAGTTTTTTTCCCGCATGGAAGACGTGCCTGGTTCCAGAAGAGGCTCCAGACGTGCATAGAGTGTGTCCAGGCCCTCCCTGTAGCGAGGCAGAGACTCTGGCATCCATCCAGCCAACTTACGCTCACTTTCAATCCCCCATAACAAAGAATATGCAGCGATTTAGCTAGGTGCTCTATCCCGAGTTCCCACAAGAGTAGAAAGGCATTTAGTTCTCAACAAACATGTAATTTAGGGTAATGATAAGATGGGGATCGGTTAACCACTGGGGGGGCTGCAAGGTTTGAAGTCCACTGGCGCCCGGTGTAGACAGAGGGAAGATGAGTTGGGGCAGGACAGAGGATTGGTGATGAAACTCATCTTTGTTTCTTTACTAGAGTTTAGGACTGTAGGCTATACTTGCTACACTCAGCACAGAACATCCTTTGATGTCAAGACCATCCTTCCAGGATTTAGTATGAAAGAAAGATCTGATAAAGATCCAGCAACAAGACTCACCTTCCTTAAATCAGAGGCAATGCAATGCCTCTTGATCATATGATGCCTACCAATGAGATTTCACACAAAAGGGAGCACAAAAGCAATGTTTACACATGCAACGTCAAGTTTTAAGCCAGATGATTAAGACATCATCAGCGAGTTGTTGGTGTTTACCTAGCAGGGTTGCACAGCATGGAAAGTGTAGTCTGAGAATACGGGGCGTTTTTCAAGCCAAATGGCATTGTAATTTGGGTTCAAGTTTTTCAACTGATGCTCGTCGTGCATTACCCTGAAGGACTTGAGGGTTGAGAAGGCCTGAGGGGAGGTGAGAAGAGGCCAGTGCAAAATGAATGTGTGTGAAAGGTCATGGGGGAAAAATGCAGAGGAAGTGCTTGCGGCTAACTCCACGTGCTCTGCTGCTATCATACATCACGACTTGCTGATCGCTAAGGTTCAGCACCCCCCCCCCCCCAATCCACTAATTCCAGGGGGCAACATTTATTAGATCAAAGGCTTAACTTGTTGACATAGGGAGGACATTCATCTTGGTTGTGGAGATGTCAAGGTCTGTGAACAACAGCCTTGCAAAAAATCAGGGGAGAATTTCGATTCGTGAAAGAATCCAAACGTCTGCACTTTCAATTATTCCCAGCAACCTCTGATGTTTTTTTTTTTTTTTTACAGCTTTTATCTTTAGCTCAGTTTCTTTGTTTAATTTCCAAAAATCAGAGAGAAAAACTGTTCAATAGCGTCTTAAAGCCTTCCAGTCAGTGGGGAGCAACAATTGCTTGGTGGCTTTAACCAAATCAACTCGCCATGCCACAAAGCCATCAAATTATCAATCGGTGCTTTATTACACCATATGAGCGCAGGCAAAATGAAAGAGGAATGGCCAATTTTCGAAACGCCTTCATGTGGTTGGATTGAGAGTGGAATCTTTGCCTCGGCAGCCCTCGTACGCCTGGTTTGTGATTGCACAACTTTTCTTTGTAGCCTCTGAAAGCCACTTGTTGTGATTTAGCACCCTTTCTCCGAAAGCTTTAAATTCAAAAACGTGAAAACCCACAAAGCATAGCACTCCACCTGTGGGCTCCCGATGTTTCATCAAACATTCAGAGTGGCGACCGTGCCAAAACTCTCATTAAACAAGTCCATGCTGGAGTAACTAAAGATAGCTTCATAAAACACTGGCATATAAAGCACTTGGGGGAAAACTAAATCACTCAGGTAGTGGTGCCAATCCTTACACCAGAAGAACAAAAGATAGAAACAAAGAGGCAACAAAATTATCCTTTAATTATGATATCGTCAAAGCAGAAATGTTGTGACCGCAGACCACAGCATGGTATCTCTTTCTGTTTAGCCACAATTGGTGCCTCCTTTGTTCATCTTTTTATGTACCTCTGTAAGGCGTGGCAGTTTGATGAATGAAATGAAAGAGGTAGATTCCGTGACAGGACACGGCACGGACAAGGAGTGTTACAGTTGACTGGGTCACAAACATTGTGGGGCTGGAGTCACGCCAGGGCAGGCCTCAATATCAAAAAAGCTAGTGGATCTAGTTGACACAGTTTCAGAAACTTCCTTCAGTGATTCATCTACATGAAAAGGAATATAACACCATTCCTGTAATTGCTTATTTTCAGTAATATCTCCTGATAATTCGACCTGGTTAAACATGACTATCTGCTAAATTTCTGCACCGTACATAAACTGCATACTGGAATAAACATCTGCTTCTGTTCATTCTAATAAAAACAGGCGTCTGGATGCCAACCTGATTATGGAGGTGCCAGCAAGGACCCTCTCGGGTATGCGGTCCCTCCGGCACTTGTGGCTTGATGACAATGCCCTGACAGAGATCCCAGTAAGCGCCCTCAACGACCTCTCCTCGCTCCAAGCTATGACCCTTGCCCTAAACCGCATCACCCACATCCCAGACTACGCCTTCAGGAACCTATCCAACCTGGTTGTGCTGTAAGTGTCTACTTCCACACAACATGAATAAACCAAGTAGGGTGTATTCCTGGATTAACATGCTTAGTAGTTAACCCCAGAAGATATGTAGTCCCTTCAATCAAAGGGGAAAAGTTGAATGTTCTTAAAGCCCCCAGCCCTTGATCCAGGGCCATGTTCTATTTAACTAACATCAACTGTTGTGCATGTGCCCGTGTAAGGAATGGAAACCAGGAATTAAGAGGGAGTTGGAACACATACCTTGGTTTGACAGGACACCACAAGAATCTTAAACTCTTTCAATTACAAAGCAGTGAAACGATAGCGTAGATTAATTTGATATCTCATCCGCCGCCGGTTTACGTTTATCTAAAGCTATGTACACAGCCTAACAGGTGTCATTCCTGGGTCTTGTTTTGATGTTTACTATAACCCTAATGAACGTTTTCATGTTTAGGCATCTTCATAACAACATGATCCGGACCCTCGGACAGAACTGCTTTGAGGGTCTGCACAGCCTCGAGACTTTGTAAGTAAGATCATCCCTTCATGAAAGACTGAAAACATGAAAGCATTTCCTGTTTTTAATGCAAACAACCCCTGATCTGTTATTTGATTTTGGCATCCTCATGGAATCATTATGGAAGGGGCTGCGTCTATAAATATAAATCAAAATTACTAGCAAACAGGCCTGACTCTACTTATGTTCAGTGGTTTAGCTTTGTATGAACTATAAACAAATCATTCTTTACACAATACGTCTGCTGTTGAGATATGAACATGTTAATTGCAGTGCCATGTTTTCTAAAAACACTCTTATCTCTAATTTAAATTAAAGAATGTGTGTGTGGCAGTCTTTCATTTTCTACAATAATGTAGAAACAACAATGTCCTGACAATGACTTCAGTGTTGGGTGATTTCTGTTGGGTTGAGTTCCATACAAAAGTACTCGTGTGCAAGTAGAAACTATACAGTGATTTTTAGTGGCTGATGTTGGTATCACAGGCTACAAATAATTTTTAATACACTTCCCTTTGTCCCATAGCTATAGAAGCCTGTTTCCACCACTGGATAAAAACAAATTAAATGTTATTGAAACCTTTTATCTCTCAATTCTGAGAATTATAAGAGTTATAAAGTCATAATTGCATGATATAAAATCACAATTGTAAGAAATAAAGTCAGAATTGCGAGATAAAACATACAATTCTGACTTCTTGCAAATGCAAGTTTGTATCTCGCAATTATTAATTAAAAAGTTATAAAGTCCAAGTTTGAAGAGGGAAAAAAGACTGTTTTCAGAAATGCGAGTTTATATCTCACAATTCTGACTTAACTTCCAATTGTGTTATAAAGTCAGAATTGCAAGACATTAAGTCACAATTTTAAATTTTTTCTCAGAATTGCATGATGCAAAATCACAATTGCAAAAAATAAAGTTAGAATTGCGAGATAAAAACATGCAATTCTGACTTCTCACAAATGCAAATTTGTATCTCGCAATTCTGACCCTTTCTTTCAAATGCAAGTTTGTATCTCACAATTGCGAGTTATGAAGTCTAATTTTGAGGGGGAAAAACACTTTATTCTCAGAATTTCAAGTTTATTTCTCACAATTCTGACTTAATAACTTTCAACTGTGTAATAAAGTCAGAATTGCAAGATATGAAGTCATAATTCTGAGTTTTTTTTTCAGAATTGCATGATATAAAATCACAATTGCAAGAAATAAAGTCAGAATTGTGAGATAAAAACATGCAATTCTGACTTCTTGCAAATGCAAATTTGTATCTCGCAATTCTGACTTTCTTTCAAATGCAAGTTTGTATCTCGCAATTGCGAGTTATGAAGTATAATTTTGAGGGGGAAAAAGACTTTATTCTCAGAATTTCAAATTTATATCTCACAATTCTGACTTAATAACTTTCAATTGTGCTATAAAGTCAGTTTTTTTTTCAGAATTGCATGATATAAAATCACAGTTGCAAGAAATAAAGTCAGAATTGCGAGATAAAAACTTACAATTCTGACTTCTTGCAAATGCAAATTTGTATCTCACAATTGGGAGTTATAAAGTCTAATTTTGAGGGGAAAAATAATTTGTTCTCAGAATTGCAAGTTTATATCTCAATTCTAAATGAATAACTTTCAATTGTGTTATAAAGAGTTTTTTTTTCTCAGAATTGCATGATATAAAATCACATTTGCAAGAAATAAATTCCAAATTGCGAGATAAAAATGTACAATTCCGACTTCTTGCAAATGCGAATTTGTATCTCGCAATTCTGACTCTTTCTTGCAAATGCAAGTTTGTATCTGGCAATTGCGAGTTATAAACTCTAATTTTGAGGGGGAAAAAGACTTTATTCTCAGAATTGCAGGTTTATATCTCCCACTGAATAACTGAATAACTTTCAATTGTGTTTTATCAAGTCAGAAAATTGCGAGAAACTCAATTCTGAGAAAAAACTCGCAATTCTGAGAACAAAAGACAATTGTGATATACACTCTTAAAAATAAAGGTGCTTCACAATGCCATAGAAGAACATTTTTGTCTAAATGGTTCCATAAAGAACCTTTAACATCTGAAGAAGCTTTCTGTTTCACAAAAAAACAGAACCTTTGACTGAATGGTTCTTTGTGGAAGCAAAAATGGTTATTTTATGGAATCGCTGTGAAGAACCTTTTAAAGCACCTTTAGTTTTAAGAGTGTATAAACTCACAATTCTGAAAATAAAAGTCACAATTGGGAGTTTATATCACACAATTCTGAGAAAAAAAATAAATAAATTGTGAGATGTAAACACACTTGCAAGAAAAAAGTGAGATGAGTCACAATTACCTTTTTTTTCCTATTCAGTGATGGGAACTGGCTTCCACACATAGCTTCATATATTTAGCATAAGGTCATTAAATTGAGAAATGTAATGGGATATCATTCATAATGTAACGATCTTATTTTTAAGACAAAAGTTTCTTGTTTGAATACTTATGTGATTATGCTTTCTATCACTACACCTAGTTGTTTGACCCAAGTTAGAGGTGGTTTATTTGAATTTATATTATATTAGGGCTGGGTCAAATTTTGGCAAACTGGCAGTCAGCAATTCAATTGACAGTCTGCATATAAAAGCATAAAATTCATATAAATATATGAGTATGAACAAATTCATATACTAGTAAAAAAAATACAGTATAAAACATCACGATTTTAGGGCTACTGGTTACAATTTTCATGTCACAGCTAGACAACAGCACTCATTCCCTGCCAGAATTTGGGCTATATAACTAACATATTACTGCACAAGGTAGACTGAAATCAAATGTTAAATAGGCCCAATAAATACACTAGAAACGCTATTAAAATTCATGAGAAATTTTGAAAGGGGCTTACGAACCAGAGCCAGTGCATATTTGTAATGTAATGTATGAAAGACATTACATAGACCATGCTATGAAAGTTTGGCTTTAAAGGAATAAGCATATGCTGAAGTCATGGTGGTCTCCAGGATACCGAGAGGTTCACACCTGCTTTTTAACAGCCTGCTGAAGTGCTAAAGATGACGTTTTCCTCTTTACGAGAAGGACTTCAGCCTTGAGAATTGCACACACTGAACTGAACACTTCATTTGAAAGCAATCACTGAGACACTGTGTGCTGAAACTCTCCCGTGGCGATTCTGTGGCTCGATAAATTTGGCTTTTGGAAGGAGATTTGTTTCAGGGAGAAAATATTTTATCGCACTAGATTTAAGCTCTTGAAAATGACAAAAATGAAGGCTAGAGTCATAGAAAAATTAGTTACGATACATAATATATGTAATATAATGTACATTCAACCCTTTTGTACAACCAGAATAAATGCATATCACTATCTTCTATAAGTATTAAGCTTGCTTGCATTACAGTTAAAATGCCACGCTAATAAAAAAGCGTCATGTTGCATATTGAATGACATTTTAATTACCGTTATAACGATGGCTAAGCAAGAAGCTAATCTTCCTGAGGCAAATATGCTTATATGTAACATGACACACTGGAAGAAATCATGCCAGCTGTCTCAGTTCAGTTGCACATGTGTGTTTGGGAAGTGTTGAGCTTCTTGAAACAGCAGATGGAAACATGTTTGGCTTCTTTAGGAGGTCTCAGACATCTTTTCGTGGGACAATATGCATCTTTTTATGGATGGCGCTATAATCGGCCATCACTGTAATTATCTCTGAAAACGCATTCACAACCATCAGACATAGTGGCCACCACAGTGTTGTTTTGTTATGATGCCTGATGATTTAGCTTTCAAACAAACTTCTGCGTGGTTTGACGAATTGTAAATCAAGGTAACTGACAGCTCCCATTCTAAACAATGAGGTCTTCCCAGGAAATGAAAGGCATTCCTCTTCTCCGCCATATCAAAGTAACGTCTCCAAACAAGACTGACAGATGTTCTAAACAAAACCAGGATGTAGACATGGCAGAACCACGCGGCACGGCTCACCCACAGCAGTGTGTTCCCAGTCTCTCCATATGCAGCCAATTTTATAGGCTGCAAGTGTGAGTGGATTTCCATGCAGCGTTTGAAGAAAATTACTTAAACACTTACATGACTTAATAGAAGTGAGCGAACTTAGGAATTAAAAGATGTGGGTTCACATTCAACTTTAATCTCAATTTTTAACGTAGTACTAAAATACCATCATAGTTAATGGAAGTGCCATCATTTCGCAATATTATTTTTTATCAACATTTATAAAATAGTGCAAAAGTTTTGCACAAATCTGTAACGCAAATACACCTATTGGGCGTGCCTCTGTGGTGCTACAAAAACATTGCTGTTTGACTATTTTTACAAATTTTTGACTTCATTCTAAAAACACTTTTGACTTTATACTCGAAACACTGACTTTATTCTTGTAATTTTGACTTTATTCTCGAAACATTTCAACTTTATTCTCAATTTCGACTTTGTCATAATATTTTGACTTTATTCTCGTAATATTGTGACTTTATTCTCATAATATTTTTACTTTATTCTCGTAATATTTTGACTTTATTCTCGTAATATTTTTACTTTATTCTCGTAATATTGTGACTTTATTCTCATAATATTTAGACTTTATTCTTATAATAGTTTGACTTTATTCTCATAATATTTTTACTTTATTCTCGTAATATTTTGACTTTATTCTCATAATATTTTTACTTTATTCTCGTAATATTTTGACTTTATTCTCATAATATTTAGACTTTATTCTTATAATAGTTTGACTTTATTCTCATAATATTTAGACTTTATTCTTATAATATTTTGACTTTATTCTTGTAATACTTTGACTTTATTCTTATAAAGTTTCAACTTATTCTCGTAATATTTAGACTTTATTCTCGTAATATTTAGACTTTATTCTTATAATAGTTTGACTTTATTCTCGTAATATTTCAACTTTATTCTCATAATTACAACTTTATTCTCGTAATATTTTGACTTTATTTTTGTAATATTTTGACTTTATTGTCATAATATTTTGACTTTACTCATAATTTCGACTTTATTCTCGTAATATTTTGACTTTATTCTCATAATATTTTGACTTTATTCTTGTAATACTTTGACTTTATTCTTATAAAGTTTCAACTTATTCTCGTAATATTTAGACTTTATTCTCGTAATATTTAGACTTTATTCTTATAATAGTTTGACTTTATTCTCGTAATATTTCAACTTTATTCTCATAATTACAACTTTATTCTCGTAATATTTTGACTTTATTTTTGTAATATTTTGACTTTATTGTCATAATATTTTGACTTTACTCATAATTTCGACTTTATTCTCGTAATATTTTGACTTTATTCTCATAATATTTAGACTTTATTCTTATAATAGTTTGACTTTATTCTCATAATATTTAGACTTTATTCTTATAATATTTTGACTTTATTCTTGTAATACTTTGACTTTATTCTTATAAAGTTTCAACTTATTCTCGTAATATTTAGACTTTATTCTCGTAATATTTAGACTTTATTCTTATAATAGTTTGACTTTATTCTCGTAATATTTCAACTTTATTCTCATAATTACAACTTTATTCTCGTAATATTTTGACTTTATTTTTGTAATATTTTGACTTTATTGTCATAATATTTTGACTTTACTCATAATTTCGACTTTATTATCGTAATATTTTGACTATATTCTTGTAATATTTCGACTTTATTCTCGTAATATTTAGACTTTATTCTCATAATAATTTGACTTTATTCTCGTAATATTTTGACTTTATTATTATTATTATTATTATAGTTTGACTTTATTCTTGTAATAGTTTGACTTTATTTTCATAATATTTCAACTTTATTCTCGTAATATTTTGACTTTGTCATAATATTTTGACTTTACTCTCATAATTTCGACTTTATTTTTGTAATATTTTGACTTTATTCTCATAATATTTCGACTTTATTCTCGCAATATTTAGACTTTATTCTTGCAATATTTAGACTTTATTCTCATAATAATTTGACTTTATTCTCGCAATATTTAGACTTTATTCTTGCAATATTTAGACTTTATTCTCATAATAATTTGACTTTATTCTCATAATATTTCAACTTTATTCTCATAATTACAACTTTATTCTCATAATATTTTGACTTTATTTTTGTAATATTTTGACTTTATTGTCATAATATTTTGACTTTACTCTCATAATTTCGACTTTATTCTCGTAATATTTTGACTTTATTCTCATAATATTTCGACTTTATTCTCATAATATTTCAACTTTATTCTCGTAATTACAACTTTATTCTCGTAATATTTTGACTTTATTCTCGTAATATTTTGACTTTATTCTCTTAATATTTCGACTTTATTCTCGTAATATTTCGACTTTATTGTCATAATTTCGACTTTATTGTCATAATTTCGACTTTATTGTCATAATATTTTGACTTTATTGTCATATTTTGACTTTGTCATAATATTTTGACTTTATTGTCATAATATTTTGACTTTATTGTCATATTTTTACTTTATTGTCATAATATTTTGACTTTATTGTCATAATATTTTGACTTTATTCTTATAAAGTTTCAACTTTATTCTTATAAAGCTTTAACTTTATTCTTATAATATTTCGACTTTATTCACATAATTTCAATTTATTCTCGTAATATTTTGACTAAATATTTCAAGAATAAAGTTGAAATATTATGAGAATAAACTTTATTCTCATAATTTCGACTTTATTCTCGTAATACTTCGATTTTGTTCTCATAGTATTTCAATTTTATTCTCAATTTCGACTTTATTCTGGTAATATTTCAACTTTATTCTCATAATTTCTACTTTATTCTCAAAATATTTCTACTTTATTCTCATAATTTCAACTTTATTCTCATAATTTCTACTTTATTCTCGTAATATTTTGACTTTATTCTCAACATTTTTTTTACTTTATTCTCGTAATACTTAGATTTTTTTTCTCGCATTTCAACTTTATTCTCGTAATATTTCGACTTTATTCTCATAATATTTCAACTTTATTCTCATTATTTCTACTTTATTCTCGAAATATTTCAACTTTATTCTGATATTCCAACTTTATTCATGTAATTGTTAACGTGGCACTAAAACGCCATCATAGTTAATGGAAATGCCATCATTTCACAATACTTTTTTTATCAACATTTATAAAATAGTGCAAAAGTTGTGCACAAATCTATAATGCAAATACATCTATTGCTAGGTTGATAGGTAGGTTTGGGCATCCCAACCAGCCCGCCAACATTGGTTTAACCAACGGCATAGGTTTAGGGTGGGAACATCTTTGTGTCGGACCATGTTTGAAAAAGTATTATTTTTGCAATTTCATTGGTGACACTAATGGTGCAAACATCACTTCAGCTTTAAGCGAATTTGTCATCAAGAACCTCTTTAAATATTTTTTTCTTCTCACCTCAAACGTAGGCCAACTTTGCTTTAACACTCTTGTGCAACACAGACACACTCACACTCACGTACACCCACACACACTGGAATTAACCAAGTGCTTCGCCCATTCTGGACGGCGGCCAACGCGGGTCCACCCCTATTCACCAAGCTCACTTCAAACGCGCTGGCCACCTGCCAGAAACGTTTTTCCCCTTAAAAGAAAAAATAAAAACTAAAATATATAAACATTTGGACTGTTTTGAAAGTGTACACTTAACACTAAGGGATAGGACATATAATTATGGGTATGAAGAGACACATTCAGCGTTGGGTATTGTAACCTCGGGGAGCGGACGATATGACTAAGGTCTGGGCCTTCACAAGGGGATACGGGGCCAAAGGCACCTATTAATGCCGCCCAGTCGCCTTTACTAGGCAAAAAGAAGGGTTTGTAGGAAAAAAAAGAAAAGTCTCTTGTTCAATTATAGGATTTTCCCAATAATTATTCTCTGAAAAACTCAGATGAAAAAGAACGCCGAGATCCAAGGAAAACAACATGCAAACTACGGCCATAAACACATTGTTCTTGCACCTGCGTGTAAAGGCCGCTCGCCCTTAGCAACCGCCCATGTTTTGGTTCAAGCGCGGTTTTTGGACGCAGGTTTCCTAGAAGGATAATGAAATGCATACAACAAAAATAATGTATGCAGAGGAGAGGTCACGTCATGTCAGATTAGCTTAGAACAGCTGTCTCGGTCTCCAAGGAACGACCAACACGAAAAACCCACAAGGTCACAGGGAGGGATTCTGACTGATTGGAACCACAGCTCTTAAGTGTTTGCTTATGTTACAGACACGTAGGATGAAAGATCAAATAAAAACGTCAAAACACTTGGGCTAATATGTGACGAGACAGCTAATTGTTGCTTGAAAGGTGGTCTTATGCAAGACGCAACTTAAGAAAATGGACATAAACATCACGTACTCAACGTTCTTCTGCTCTTATGGTTGCTCTTCTTTCTCTAGGGAGTTGAACTTCAATGACCTCCAAGAGTTCCCCGTGGCCATTCGCACACTCGCCAAGCTTCAGGAACTGTAAGTAACCGAGACTAACTTACCCGGCATACATGCGTCAGTGTGCTTCCTTTAAAGTGGGCCGCTTGGCCTGGCCTCGTGCTTCTTGTAAATCCCGCTTAGTCCCTAGAATGTGGTTCTCAAGCGCAAGTCTCCTGAAAAAAGCAGATGCTTGGAGATGAGCGCTTAAGTCCTTCCTTCTCAAGTATCCTAAAGTGTTTTCTGCCTGCGGGACGGCCTCCCGACAGGTGTTTCTGTAAGATACGAAGGATGTTTACATGGGCGAATGTCAATTGACGCAACCAAATGGCTCACACGTGTGCTTATGGAGGAGCTTGAGATAAAATGCAACTGGAGTCGATTGTCCGAGGTGATGAATTCATTTTCGGCACCCAAAAAGGACCTTATAACCTTGTTTATTTAAGACGCGTAATTATTTTAGACTGTTTAGAATTTTCGGATTACAATTTGCTGTGCCATAAATTAACTTTAGCATGTTATATTCTTAGTGACGGCAGATGATGATGAATTATAAGCTGCTGCTGCAGTAGTTGAATGTGAGGCCGCTCTGAATACAATTTATAGCCTATACGGAACAGATGCAGTTAGCAAAGCTGATCTTGATCGCTGGATTTCCTCATCCCATAGTGTGCAGATGGTCATATTCTCAATCTTCCACAGGGGCTTCCACAACAACAACATTAAGGCCATTCCCGAGAGAGCGTTTGTGGGGAACCCACTTCTCCAGACCATGTGAGTATCTTGTCTCAGCAACGACACTAAAGAGTTTCTCTGTTGACTAAACATGCCTCACTGTGTGATAGACAGACATGTTATAAAAGTCTGTTTATCTCAGCCAGTGGACCAGGAAATGTGTGACAAATATTTGGGTCATTTTACAAATGGGTGCGTTTTGTGTCCCTCTTTTATGTTTAAATATGTGCAAATGCTATGTGTAAATAACATCAACAATATCCAGTTTTATTTCTAAACGTATTTGTCCTTCCTAGAAGCAAATATTTTAGTGAACATAATGGACACTAATATATGTAAAGGGTGTAATTTTATAAATTGAACCGTACTTTAAGCAAAATTTAGGATGGTAAAAAGGTTGCCAAGACTATTTTGCTTGTTTTAAGCAAAAACTCACTTAATTTTGACTATTCTGAAAACGAGACAATAATTTTCCCTTGTCTAGAAAATCCTTCTTGATTTAAGAATTTTTGATATTTTAGCTGGAAACAAGACAAAAAATCTAAGTAAGTAAAGCATTTTTTCAGTGTAGGATTGCACAATATTTGGGCTAGATACAACTACACTGCAAAAAAATGCTTTTCTTATTTTTATTTTTATTTTGTTTTGTTTCCAGCCAAAATATCTAAAAAGTCTTAAATTGAGAAGTATTTTCTAGACAAGCAAAAATTATTGTCTTGTTTTCAGAAAGAAAAGAAGTTAAAATTAAGGGAATTTTTGTATGTTGCTTACCCCATTGGCAGATTATTTTGCATGTTCTAAGCAAAAACTCATTTAATTTTGACTTTTTTTTCTGAAAACAAGAAAATAATTTTCCCTTGTCTAGAAAATCCTTCTTGATTTAAGAATTTTTAGATATTTTGGCTGGAAACAAGAGATGGCCAAGATACAACTACACTGCAAAAAAAAAGGCTTATCTTGCTTAGTATTTTTGTCTTATTTCTAGTCAAAATATCTGAAAAGATAAAGATGCATTTACTAGATAAGCAAAATAACAAAATATTTAGTCTTGTTTCTGGGGGGAAATGGCTAAATTAAGTGCAGTTTGCTTAAAATAAGTAAAATTATCTGCCAGTGGGATGAGTAAAATACTTTTTTAAGATTTAAGAATATTTTACTTACCCCTCTGGCAGATAATTTTACTTGTTTCCAGGGAGGAAAAAATAAATAAATTAGGTGCATTTTTCTTAAAACAAGACTAAATATATTATGCCATTTTGCTTATCTAGTAAATACTTCTTAATTTAAGAATTTGTAGATCTTTTGAAAAATACTAAGTAAGGTAAGTCTTTTTTGCAGTGTATTGAAAATCTAAATATTAAGAAAATAACATTTAAAGTTGTCCAAATGAAATTCTTAGCAATGCATATTACTAATCAAAAATTAAGTTTTGATATATTTATGGTAGGAAATTTACAAAATATCTTCATGGAACATGATCTTCACTTAATATCCTAATGATTTTTGGCATAAAAGAAAAATCGATAATTTTAACCCATATGTATTGTTGGCTATTGCTACAGATATATCTGTGCTATAAAAATATATAATAATAATAATAACAAAAAAATAATAAGAATGATAAATACAGCCTTTTTGGGAAGTGAAGTTTACCACACTCTACCCGTTAGAAAATACATACGATTTTTTATTGAAAAAAAAGGACATAAAAGTATGTCAAAAGATGTCATTTTGTCTACGGAACAGTACTTTTTTAATATGCGATAGTTATAATAGTAACTGAGTTGGAATAAAATTAATTGATAAAAATTCAGGGATAAAATAAAGGCAAAATTTGCTTATTTTCTGTTTACATTTTAATTAAAAATATGGTTAAAAATAGTTAAAATTCTAAAATTTGGTTTTATACTTCAGTCCTGTTACTACAAACTGATTTTTCAGCCAGCAGAAATAGTTTGTAGAAATACACTGCAAAAAATGCTTTTCTTACTTAGATTTTTTTGTCTTGTTTCCAGCCAAAATATCTTAAATCAAGAAGGATTTTCTAGACAAGTGAGAATTAGTCTTGTTTTCAGAAAAAAGGTCAAAATTAAGTGAGTTTTTCCAAGCCAAATAATCTGCCAATGGGGTAAGCAAAATAATCTTACTTTAAGCAGAAAACTAGATTATTTTGCTTGTTTCAGGCAAAAAATACCTTAATTTTAACTTTTTTTAGTCTGAAAACAAGACAGTTTTTACTTGTCTAGAAAATCCTTCTTGATTTAAGAATTTTTAGATATTTTAGCTGGAAACAAGACAAATTCTAAGTAAGAAAAGCATTTTTTGCAGTGTATCGACATAATCTTTAAACAATATAGCTAACTTTTAATGTTTAGTGTTAATAACTAAATGAATTGTAACACTGTCAACCCTGTAACCGTGCAGTACAAGGAATAGCTATATCTCAGCATACAGCATGTTAAGTTTTATTAATTTAGATTTAATATAGATATGACATGTGTAATCTATTAATGCTTAAATACAATCTTTACTGAAACAACATAAATACATCCTTGTCAAACTGGAACAGGCACTCATTCGATTTCTAACAAAAGATGTCTTTTTCTTCTCTGTTCAGTCATTTCTACGAGAATCCCATTCAGTTTGTTGGCAGATCAGCATTTCAGTTCCTGCCAAAGTTACACACGCTGTAAGTACAAGTCTATGTGTGAAATGATAACATCCACATGATTAAACAGAGCAGTTTGGCTTCCAATAAGGCACCTCTCAAGTACCACTTGGCAAATGTGTATAATTTCCATTTCATCATCGCTTTCATTTTGATGAATACTGTAATCTTGCTCGCCTCTTGCCATCACGTCTCTCATAAGTAAACATTAAACTAGTAATTTGTCTCCAAAAAGCAGCACGATTCAATTATAACCTCATAAATGCCAGAATATGAGATTTAGCTTTTCATAAAACTAATAAAAAGTCATTTATCTCTCTCTAGTTACACATACATACGAATGCTGCGAAGGTCTATTCGGCCCTCGTTATTTGGATATGAAGTCTACCGTCTTCCGTTGTTGATTTTGGGTAGTGTTGCGAGTCTAATCAAAATGATGGCATCAAGTGCAATAATATTGCCTCTAGATGATGGAGAGCTAAGTGTGTACGGTAACAGTAGACATCCCTGTGGTTTTGCTGGACGACATCTTCCTTAGCGGAACGATCCTCACTAATGAGTTATCTAATCTCGTTTTAGCTCTTTGAACGGGGCCACTGAGATCCGAGAGTTTCCAGATTTGAAAGGAACCACCAGCCTGCAAGTTCTGTGAGTCTGAGATCAAATGTCCCCATTTCACGCAGGATCGGTTTCACTTAAGAGACTTCCAGAAGTTCTTCCCACCGATGAGGACAAAGGAATAACCGTTGACAAAATAGAGATGCTTTTACTGAACTCTCAGCATGTCAGACAGTTTCAGACGAGGTTAAAAATGATGCTCAGGCAAAGGCATACTGAACCGAGCACTTATGTTTACTGCTGAATGATCAGCTAATATGAGGCTCGGTATTTTATTACTGATCCTAAAAGCATGGAGGATTACCTCGTTCATTAGGGTTAAGGGAGAAGCATTTTCAAATGTGACCCTGGACCACAAAACCAGTCTTAAGTAGCACAGTCATATTTGTAGCAATAGCCAGCAATACATTGTATGGATCAAAACTATAGATTTTTCTTTTATGCCAAAATCATTAGGATATTAAGTAAAGATCACGTTCCATGAAGATATTTTGTACCGTAAATATATCAAAACGTATTTTTTGATTAGTAATATGCATTGCTAAGAACTTAATTTGGACAACTTTAAAGGCCATTTCCTTAATATTTAGATTTTTTTTGCATCCTCAGATTTTCAAATAGTTGTATCTCAGCCAGATATTGTTCTATCCTTATTTAGTCAGCTTTCAGAATAGCTTTCAAACCCACAAGAAGACCTCAGTACTACTTTTTGCTGACAGCAGCAGATTTATGAATGATTCAGAGCAGATTTTCCTCATGCTTTGAACCCTGGCTAACCAGCTCCTGCAGCGCTGTCAAAATAAATACAACTTGTGCGTGTATTAGGCAACATAACATTCTGTAGTTTATTTACTAATGGTTTAAGGCCATTTTTTACATTTCTAGAACAAAAATCTAAACACTGGATGAAGTCGGTTTCAAAATTCTTGTTTAATTTTTTTTTTTTTTACATATTAGAGTCAAATGTTTTTACAGAGGGGATTTTGGGCATCTCATTTTGTCACACCATAATTCAGAAAAAACTTAGAACAGACAGAAATTTAATTTTTTATCAATTTTGGGGGAATACAATTTTGTATAAAATCAAGCAAATTATATATGAAGTTTGATGAAAAAAATCCCTCTGTAAAAAAACCTTCAGAATATAGACAGGAATAAAAATGTAAAGTTTGGGGTAAGCGTTACTGAAGTGGAGATTTATGGCTCAGTGTAGTTTTAGAAAATGGCCTTTAAAAACATGTATTGTAATTGAAATCTATTGACACAAATAGATAAAGTTGCATAAAAGAAACCCTTAGTGTCTTTTGGGTGTTTTTTTCCCACTAGTCTGAAAAAAACACTTTATGAAACACCAAAAAGGCCAAAATCTCAAACTTGACAGGTGCGTGAAAAAAACAGTGTTTTTCTTCCCTCAAAAGTAAGACAACATTAATTGAATTAATTGAGAATTTTGAATACTGTACACTTATTTATTAACATCAATGGTTCTTTGAAGAACCTTGAACATCCATGGAACCTTTCAAATGCAAAAAAAAGTCATTTAATTGCCTGTTTTTTATTCACTGTTTCTCTCTCCTGTTTGGCACACACACACGCTCAGTGTAAACTTTCCTGTTTGATTTTCTCTCAGTACGCTGACCCGAGCTGGACTGACCGGACTGCCATATGATCTCTGCCACCTGCTCCCTAAATTAAGAGTGCTGTGAGTTTCCAAACACAAATACGCACCTGCAACACACAAACACATTCGAAAGCTCATCTTGAAATGATTCCTAAAAGGTCCGAGCTGGCAAAGGGACTCCCTGAGGGATTTGGTGTAGCCAAACTTTCAAGGAGTTCCTAAAAGCCTCTTTAACATGAACTTTAAACAGGATGGTGTTTAGCCAACTTTGCTGAGAGGTCATTTTTGATCAGTTGTGCCATGCCTGTGCAATTTTAAATTGATTAAATACTTATTTTGCCTTTATCACTGTGTTTAAGATGGATAAGAGCAACCACTTTAAGGTGTACAAGCTCGGTTAGAGAAACCCCTGCAGGAAGAGTTAAACTTTATGTAACTGTTCAAATCAGGAATTAGACCTCTGGGGAAAGTAGCTGCTTAACATGCCATTCTCTATATATTTGCTTTTTCTCTCTCTAAGGTTCCCTCTTACGTAAACACTATAAAACCCTAATTGGATACAAATAAAGAACACTACAAGAAATTGTCTTAAAACTAAATGACAGCGCATAATTGCTGCCATGCAGCTAGGAGGACACATTATAATGTAGTTATAAATAAATGGGAGAGATGGTACATGTGTAGAAAAAAATGGGAGAATTCTAACCCTAATTTGACATCATGCCAATTTGAGCTAAAGAAGCAAAGTCATACCATTATTATCAGATTTTTAACGTGTTATTGAAACTTCATCTTCACAGACAGTTTTATATTCAAATAGACAAACTACACTGTAAAAAGTTTTCACCAGATTCAACTTAAAAACCTAAGTTCAGCAGCTGCCTTAACATTTTAAGTTAAATCAGCTTAAAACTACAAATCATTTTAACTTTTTACAATAAAAATGAGTTGATTTAACTTGTGAGTTGAAATGACTTAAGTTGATTTAACTTAAAATTTTAAGGGAGCTGCTAAACTAAACTTTTTAGATTGAAACTGGTAAAAACTTTTTACAGTGTATATGAGAAATGACATGCCTCAGTGGGACTTATCACAAGCCTCACCAAACAGAACTACTAAAATAATGATTGTTATGTGAAAAAATGCATTTTTTTAAACAGACATAGAAGAATAAGTATTTCAAGTATTTCAACACCTTTTTCGTAACGAACATTTTGGCGATTCATTTACACAAGAGCATTGTTCTGGGGGCCTGACAACGCTATCTGTTGAAAAACGGGTTTCGAATTGCTAGTTTTTAAAAATTCCACCATTATTTTCAACATGCAAACTACAAAAACAGTGGTTTTATGTGCACCGTATTACGGGTTCAGTTTATAGGTATGTGCGCAGGAGTGTAGTGTTACCTTTATTTAGTTGTTTTGGCCAATCCATGTGAACGGAGATTGTTTTTGACAAAACTGTAAATAAAGATCACGATTCTCCCACAATTCTGAACTAAACAAATTAAAGATATTTACTAGAGGTTGTGACAAAATATTAACTGTCTATTCAAAAATGTTATTTAAAAAATTAATTTGAATGAATAAAAAAAAAATTGAATGAAGGATTCAATGACTCAATTATAAATACCTTACTTGTTCCATTACTGATTGAATCAGCGTTTTTAAACAAATTTCTAAAATGAAAGATTCTATAGCTATGATCACTTTTACTCGTGGGCGGAAATGGTGCTTATTCGCAAATGTTTTATGTAGGGCTGTTAGTTTAACACGTTTTACTTAATCATTTATGAAAAAAATACTTTTTTTTATGTATTGGCTCACCAATACTTTCCCCTAGGGGCCGATATATTCTACATAGACAATTCACCCAAAAAATTTTTAATTACGTCTCGGTTGGTAAAAAAGCTGTTTTGGTTACCAGTGACTTTCATTGCATAAAAGAAAAAAAAAAGAAAAAATCACAGCCAAATGTAATTTGCAATTAGTTAAACTAATTAATCGTCACATCATGTAACTTTCAACCATCACTGTGGTTGAAAGTTCGGGAAACTGTTTCATACCTAAACATGGTAACTGCTCTGTGTAACACAGAATTAAATGTTCCGATATGACTTTATCAAAGGTTTAATAGACACAGGCAAATCGCTGTCATGTAGAAATAAGATCAAAAATCAAAATCACGATTTTTTTCTTTTATTTCAATTAATCATGCAGCTCTACTTAAGTCAAAAGTAATTATACACTTCCTTTATATATGTCCATATATATTCATGCTTTTTGAGATAGAAATTGTATCGTGTTGAGAAAGTTTTACACAACCTTCACTGATAGCACTCTTCAGTTAAGAGGAATCTTCTATTTACAGACAGTCCTAATCTATATGTGTTTGATTTTAGGGAGCTGTCGCACAATGTCATCGAAGAGCTGCCGAGTTTCTACCACTGTGCCTCTCTTCAAGAGATGTGAGTACAGGCGTCTCTCTTTCTCTAGTGAAATGGAAATAGAGTAATATCACTAACATATCTACGATAACTCTAAGAGCCCCAAATAACCCACATAGTATTTGACAAATGACAGTCATTACTGTAGCAATCCATCAGTGTCTATATATGGGAAGCTTTCAAGTGTGCTCATGGTCGCTATGCATGCTGTCTGCCATAGTGTGTGTGTGTGTGTGTGTGTGTGTGTGTGTGTGTGTGTGTGTGTGTGTGTGTGTGATATGCTGTAATACCAGTTCTTTTGTTTTGACTCGGCAGAGGTCTACAGCACAATCTGATCAAACAGATTGAGATGAACACATTCCAACAGCTCAGCTCTTTACGTTCACTGTGAGTACTGTACACACAGACATCATCTGCTGGCTGTAAGAGTTACACTAAAAAAGACTCTATTTGGGACTTTTCAAATTAAATACACATATTCAATACAAATCGTATTAGCAGTATATTTTTTGTGAACAATTTAGTTTGCTTTGATGACAGAAGCACTCAAACTGCATGATTAATTTGAAGAATCAAGTTCACCTGATCAATGTTACACAATTACTTTGATTACTGACCTAAAAATAATTTAAATCTTAAATATTTATTTATTTATTTATTTATTTTTACTTTCAGCATTAAACTTTTCAAAATGTAACATGGAATATTGATATTGTGCCAAGAGTTTCCACAGATTTTAATTGAAGCATAGAAAAAAAAGTTATATATATATATATATATATATATATATATATATATATATATATATATAATTTATTTTTTATTTTTTTACGTATTGGCTCACCAATACTTTCCCCTAGGGGCCGATATATTCTACACAAATTAACCATAAACATCTTACACAGCCAAAAGTCAGAAAATCACATGCTAAAACTTAAATAATAATTATTGTTGTAAGAATTTGGGAGCAAGACTGTTTTCAGATATCAGACCTTGAGAACAACAGAACCTTTTTTAAATATTGACTGTCAAGATCCGAACGAAAACATTTCTGCTTTTCTGAGAAAATGAAAAATGGCAGATGTACGGATGAGTAAATGAAGTCTAATTACAGGGATCTAAGCTGGAACAGGATCAACACCATCCACCCTGATGCCTTTTCCTCTCTTCAGTCGCTCATTAAACTGTGAGTATAATGTATGCAAATTAGTGCCAGTGCATAAAGATTACACACCTCAGAGTCTAGATGACTGTTTAGTCGTACAAAAACTGTTATTAAACTGTGACTTGGCACAACCAGCCCGGTTGCACAAACACAGAGATGCCATGATGCACACTTTGGGGTTTCTGTTGTCTGTGAAATGCTTTGGTTGGCTCAAAGTGAAAAGACTAAGGTTGTAATCACGGTTAAAAGCTTCGCGCAGCAGTGAAGACATGCTTCGTCAGTCACAGGTGATTAAATGCAAGCAGTATTAGGTAAAGAATGTGATGAATGAATGAGTAAGACTGATACAGAGTGACAGAGTGTGGCTGATGAATGTGTGCCGCGGTGAATGACAGTAGAGCCGTCATACCAATACTAGTTTTACTTGTGCAAATTCATTAACAAACAACATGCATGGAAAAGGCAAACCACTAGAGGAAGTCAAAACCAGCACTATTTGTTGACTGTTCTGGACTCAATACAAGTACAGCTCCATTGACAGCATCCATGGCATGCTGTTGATTACCGCAGAAAATAACTTTGACTCGTCCCTCGGTTGCAAAATCAAGCGAAAATAATTTTCCGTGGTAATAAAAAGCATGCCACAGATGCTGTCGATGGAGCTTAACTTGTATTGAACCTGGAACATGCCGAGTTTTATTTAAACTGACACATTCTAGCTTTTATGAGGGTTAAAAGTTAAAGGTCTGTGTGCCAAAACATGTCAGTTTAAATAAAACTTTAATCAACAAGTGCTGTTGAATTTAGACTCTGTTAAATAAAGACAACTTTATTGAAAAATGTTGATATTTTAAACAAAAATATGTATTTGTACAGTGACCACAAAATGTGTTTGGATTTAAAAAGGTTTGAATTTCAAAATATAAGCTAAATATTAAATCAAGTTTAATTTATTTTACGAAAACAGTTGAATTTATAAAAATGGCATAAGAACCTAGTTAGTTACTTGTTATTCTAGTATACACACACACACACACATTCAATTGGTGCTAGAACGTAGGGTTGCGACAATAAATCATTGCATCGTAAATTGAGCAAAGATTCAGCATAAATTCCGTTATTTTCCGAATGCATTGTGATTCTCTCTCAAATCAATTCTGAGTTTAGTTTTTAACAGCAGATTGCACTGCATGCTTTAGAAACAGCCATAGTCTGCTTGCTTCCAACTCCTTACACACACACACCAACCTAAAATAATCATTCGTGAAGTTTGAAAAGGTTGAAGCGAATTACAAGTGGGCTGTATTTACATTCATCTTGCGTCATAAAAGCATTGTGAGCCGAGGTGCAATTACATGGCGCTCATTAGAGCTCTTCTTTTTGAGTATTTAATTTGGTTAAAGGCTAGATTAGAGCGCTATCTGAAAACTAAGTGCAGAATCAATTCCAAAGGGGAATCGCGATGTATTAGAGAAAATCTCAGAATCAAGACACGAATTGCGATGCATTGATTTGCCAGAACCCTACTAAAACCTCATGATTCTTCTACTAAGATTTCCAACAGATCCCCAAGAAGGCACAATGTTACATTTTAGGTAGATACTCCAAATGGAGCTCTATTTGCATTTTTTTTTTTACACATGATGATCCATATGTACTGTATTTCCTGTCTCCATCCAGAGATCTCACTGGGAACCGATTGAGCAGTCTCCCACTCACTGGGTTAACAAGCCTCACTCATCTCAAACTGAAAGGAAACATGGCACTCTCACGTTCCTTCAGAGAGGAAGACTTTCCCAACATAAGGTACATTTGGGGTAACCAATAACCACCATCCCACACAACAACGGATTAGCTAGACTTAAAACACTTTTACGTTACATCATCAAAGAAAATTCACAAGTGTCTCTGGCTATTAAGTCCCACAACACGAATGCCTTGAATAGCTCAAAAACACATGAAGGTTTAACTTTGTTTTCAGGGAAACGTTCAGCTGTTTATAGAATTGACAGTTTCAAGATAATCTGTTGCTGAAGGAACATTGTGTTCATTGGTACGAGTAAACTGTTTCTGTTTAAGTTTCCTAGAATATCTGGCTCAATTCAAGTCATCTGACAGGGGGAAAGTTTATTCCAAGATACCTCAATATTCACAATACAGAGAGCCTGTTACAAATATCCAGTCCCGATTCATCAACCGCTATGTGCTTTGGAGACAGTCCAAAACTTCAGTCTTAAGTACTTGCGTGATTTGATTAGCACCTCAGAAAATGGGAGATTACGAGTATTACCATTTCCCAAAAGCAACTGATTAAGCAAAAGCAAATGAAAGAGAAATTATGATTTAAACCATGACCCAAATACATAAAAAATAGTCATTGCGGTTAGATGTATTGCTAGTTTACTTCATGCGTCATTTACAGATTGATGAATCATTCTTTCTCCGATTTTTTTTTCTTCTGAAATGGGATCTTTTATAGCTTTCATATTTCCTCAAACTGATGTAATATGTACTTATTTTTAATGTTCAGACTCCATTTGGCACAGCAGAAGAAACAATTGAAATAAACATAATTGTGGTTTAAAAATATTTAACGGAACATATGAAATTTCCTTAATTTTGTTTTAGTTTTACACATTGTGTCACTGTTGTTGAAACAGGGTAATTGAGATGCCATATGCCTATCAGTGCTGTGTTTTTGGAGCCTGCAACAGCTACAAAGCAGCCAGCCAGTGGGAAGAACAGACGGGCAGTGAAGAAGAAGATCTCCAGAAGAAAGCTCTGTCCTTGTTCCCCATTCACAACGACAACAACTGTAAGTCCTGCAATTTCACTAGGCCAATATTACAATTTCTTTTAAGCATAAACATTTAGATGAAATACTGAGAAACAAAAGTTTGTCTCGCTCATCTGGTACAACATGGGTGTCTATTCCTGCTCCTGGAGGGCCACTGCCCTGTGGAGCAGTGTTTTTCAAACCTGTCCTGGAGGCACCCCTGCCCTGCACATTTTGTATGTCTCCATCATTTAACACACCTGACACAACTCATCAGCTTGTTAGTAGAGACTACAAGACTTGAACTGGGTGTGTCTGATAAGGGAGACATACAAAGTGTGCAGGGCAGAGGTGCCTCCAGGACAAGTTTTAAAACCACTGCTATAGAGTTTAGTTCTAACCCCAATTAAACACACCTGAACTTGCTAATTAAGGTTTTACTGGGCATACTAGAAACTTCCAGGCAGGTATTTTGAGCCAAGTTAGAGGTAAACTCTGCAAGACAGTGACCTTCCAGGACTAAGTTTGGACATCCTTGTGCTTAGGAAACCAACCAGGGGGTGTCAAATTCTGCTCCTGGGGGGCCACAGTCTTGTGGAGTTTAGCTCCAATCCCAATTAACCACACGTGAACCAGCCAATCAAAGTCTTACTAGGGATAGTAGTAACTTCCAGACAGGTATGTTGAGGCAAGTTGCAGCTAAACTCTACAGGACAATGGCACTTCAGGACAAAGTTTGGACACCCCCCTGTGGTACAACCATTTTAGATCTTTGATGTCCCTATTAACAAGCTGTTGAGTTTAATCAAATGTTTAATTTGGGAGTCATACAAAATGTGCAAAGTTTGGGACAGGGGTAGGCAAGTTCAGTCCCAGAAAGCTGATGTCCCACAGAGTTTAGCTCCAACCCTGAAAAAAAAAACTAAACTCAGGACTGAGTTTAGACATCCCTGTGCTTTGGGTTTGACTAAGGTTGGAGCTAAACTCTGCTGGGCAGCAGCTCTCTAGGACCGAACTTGCCTGCCCCTGGTTTGAGGGGGTACTCTAGGACCTGCTTTGGTAGGTCAACCCCAATTAAACACACCTGAAACAGCCAATTAAGGTCTTACTGGGCATAGTAGAAACTTCACAGGAGGTATGTTGGACATCCCTGTGCTTTGGTAACCAATTATCTAAATCACTGGTGTTCAGTCCTGCTCCTGGAGGGCCACCGTCCTGTAGAGTTTAGCTCCAACCCCACACACCTTAACCAGCCAAAAAGGGTCTTACTTTGCATAGTAGAAACTTTCAGGGAGGTGCAGTATGTTGGACATCCCTGTGCTTTGGGAACCAATGATCTTAACCAGGGGGTCCGATCCTGCTCCTAAAGCCACTGTCCTGTAGAGTTTAGCTCCAACCCCAATTAAACACACCTGAACCAGCCAATAAGGGTCGGCCTTGGCATAATAGAAACTTTTAGAGAGGTACAGTATGTTGGACATCCCTGTGCTTTGGGAACCAATGATCTTAACCAGGTGTGTCTAATCCTGCTCCTGAAGGGCCACTGTCCTGTAGAGTTTAGCTCCAACCCCATTTAAACACACCTGAACAAGTCAAGGTCTTACTGGGCATACTAGAAACTTCCAGGCAGGTATGTTGAGGCAAGTTGGAGCTAAACTCTGCAGAACAGTGGCCCTACAGGACTAAGTTTGGGCACCCCTGGTCTAAACATTGCACTGATGGTGCATCTTGAGAACCCCTGATTTACATTGTAAGAAAGTGGACCTTGAAGGCCAAAGCTTGGAGTACAGAATTTAGCACCAAACTCACCTGCCTATCCACCTTATTCTTTGATGCAGAAGTAAACTTATGGGCGAGACTTCTAATTCATTATTCGCTATAGGAACATAAGAATAACAACATGCAGCAAACAGTAGAACTGTTTGCTCTACAATCCAGTGTGTTCATAATTAAGATAATTAATTAAAATTATATGGTAAGATGCACCAATTTGCAATATCAAACAGCAAAACAAGCTGGTTTGTACAGCTAAAAATAGCTGGAAGCAGATGAGACCAGAAGCAAGACCCATAAAATTTACCAATGGCCGTGGCCGCTTATACATAAAAAGTGGATAATTTTCTTGTAATCCTAAAGACCTTGATTAGCTTGTGCAGGTGTGTTTGATTAGGATTGCAGCAAAATTGCAGGAAAGTGGATCTCGAGGGCCAGGGTTTGAGATCCCCTGATGTAAAAACTATTGCACTGAACAGAACAGGTAGACTTCTTGAGGTGGTCTCTTTATCATCTAAATAGACATGCAAACACCTAGAAGAAAACAGTTGGTTAGGTTTCTGGTTTTGGTTTAAGTTTCCAAACTGCAATACTGTATTGTATCAAGTCACTCAAGTTTGTACAGTAAACCTTTTATCAAAGTCCTTGTAGCCAAAAAAGAAAACATTGGCCCTACACAAACACGTTCCTCATATGAAAGGAACATAAAAGCACCACTTGTAGCGGTTTTCCACAGTGTGTGTGTGTGTGTGTGTGTGTCTATTTTTATCTGCTCTGTTCTATCTGCCAGTCTCTTCATCTTTAATTAGCACAGTAGAAACATGTCAGGGCCTTACAGTAACCGCAGGTATTTGACAGATGAAATAAAATGTGTCTTTTCTCCATGCATTCCTCGATGCAATCTGATCAGGTTTCAGACTTGAAAGGAGCTCTCCGTAATTACACTCCATGGGAAATTAGATAAACATTAACAATTCAAGTTCCAAAACATACCATTTGGCTTATCGGAAAATAACAAAACCAGAACACGAACAAAGCCTGATGATTGATTGCACACTGAAGGAGAAATGGAAAGTTGCAACTGAGATGTGTACGGTGTTGAGTGGCGCTAAAGCCCTTAGATAAATTAATCCGTTCCAGCAGACTAGATGTCCATAACGTGGTGATTTATCTTCTGCCAGACTGAGTGCATTATGCCATCTTGAAGAACACTGAAGACTGTTTCATTACACTGGTGTACATGCACAAACCAAAGGTGCCTCATGTTTTCATGTGTTCACTTGCAGATGACCTTGACTTAGAGGAATTCCAGTTAGCTATTGAAGAGTCCAAACTACAGACCAGCATACAGTGTACCCCCATCCCAGGTAAATTCAAGCCGCATCAGATCTGAACTCAAGGTCTGACATATGCCATCAAGACTATAAAGGCCTGTTCACATAAAGTACAAAGGAACTATACAACAAGCATGTTAAAAAAAGACATTTGCAAACAGTTTCTTACACCAAAACTATGCACGCTTCTCCAAATCTCCACCAACACTTCAACCTAACAGTATTTGATTATGCTCTGATGAAACTTCAAGTGTTGCAATTTCCAGAAAAAGAACAAAGAAAAAAAAATGAACAAAGAAACAAAGCAGTTTTCAGCTATTTTAGCTCTTCTGGTTAGATTTTTTGATGGCTCATTTTTCTTTTTGCATTTTAATAAGACTAAAATGGGAAAATGTGGGCTGTCTTTCTCTGTTTTATATTTTAGATCATTAAGATATTTGCAAACAATTTTTGCAACAAATCCATTCACTAACCCAGAATTCTGTAATTTACTCAGTTCAGAAACCTTTTCTGAATTACAAAAAAATTTACCAAATAAACAAATGACAGACTCTATTTTTTGATGCTTTAGATGCGTTAGTTCTCATGAACAAAACACAACAAACTGATGTGTACCTTATTCATAAAAATTCAACATTTGTTAAAACCATTTTAGAAAGATTTGCACAGAATTTTGTATAACATTTTGTCATTTCACTTTTTTCAGGTCCATTTAAACCATGTGATAACCTGTTTGACAGTTGGGTGGTACGGCTTAGCATGTGGCTCATCTCTTTGGTCTCGCTGATGGGAAACAGCCTTCTCCTCGTGACAGTCTTTGCATCCCCCAGCTATCTCTCCCCTGTTAAGTTCATCATTGGCACCATCAGTGGCGCCAACCTACTTACAGGCCTGTGCACCGGCACCCTGGCATTGGTTGATGCCAGGACATTTGGAGAGTTTGCTCTACATGGTGCTCAATGGGAACTGGGTGCAGGATGCCAAGCAACAGGCTTTCTTTCAGTTCTAGCCTCGGAGGGCTCCATACTCTTCCTGACCTTGGCTGCAGTGCAGTGTAGCGTATCCGTGTCTTGCGCTCGAGCCTATGGAAAGTCGCCCTCTCTGGGAAGCGTGCAAGCTGCAGCAGTGGCATGCTTGGTACTTTCACTGGCAGTCGCCGCTTTGCCACTAATTGGGGTCGGGGAGTACGGGGCAACTCCGCTCTGCATGCCATCTCCACTGCCAGACGGTGAACCTTCCACGTTGGGTTTCATGGTCGCTATGATAATGATGAACTCCCTGTGTTTCCTGGTGATCACCGGAACTTACATCAAGCTGTACTGGGACCTGATGAAGGGCGACTTCGACAGCATTTGGGATTGTGCCATGATCAAGCATGTGGCCTGGCTCATCTTCACCAACTGCCTGCTCTACTGCCCCGTGGCCTTCCTCACCTTCTCCTCCCTTCTGGGACTCTTTCCTGTGAGCGAGGAGGTTGTCAAATCAGTCGTCCTGGTGCTTCTGCCTCTTCCTGCATGCATCAACCCCTTGCTCTACCTCCTCTTCAACCCACACTTCCGTGAAGACGCACGTCTTCTTTTGAGCAGAGCTCACCTCCATCATGACCGCAACCTGGATTCCTTCGTCTCTGTTGACACGGAGAAAAGCTCATATGACTCCACTCAAGCCTTGGTGTCCTTTGCCGCTGAAGCAGATGCAGCGTTCGAGAGTTCATCAGCACCAAATCCAGAGACAGTTGCCCGGTTTTCTTGCCCACCCTCAGTGCCTCTCATCCCATGCCAGATGCAGATGAAACCCTCAACAGAGAGGGAGAATGTTGCAGAGAACCTGGTCAGGTCAACACCAGGACTCATTGTCAAAGAGCAGGAGCACCTTAGGAGCAATGGATTGGACACTCACAATGGATCCTCCATCTTCTCCGGAGTCTACCACTCCCCACATCTCTCAACTCACTCTTAAGTCTTCTCCTAAACTCTAAAGTTTTTAAGGACCCTTTGAGCACGAGAAGTCTTGTGTCCACATATGAACTGACCCCTAAAACCTTCAGAGCTAACGAACAATGAACTGTTTTAATTTGGGACTATATATATAAACCATACTGTCCCGGTTGCTACATGACATTTAAAAAATAAAAAAATAAAAACAAATATAAAAAGAAGTGTAAAAAAAAAACAAAAGAAAAAAAAGGAAAAGCCTAATCGCATTTTGTGACCCAATGGGCCATTCAGTAATTGAAATGGATATACCATCCAAAAATTAAAATTCTATCATTAATTACTCACACTCATGTTGTTTCAACACCCATACAACCTTTGCTCATCTTCGGAACACAAATTAAGATATTTTTGATGAAATCCGAGAGCTTTCTGATCCTGAAAGGGTCTTACCATTCGAGGTCCAGAAAGGTACCAAGAACATTGACAAAATAGTCATCAATAGACATCAGTGGTTCAATTGTTCTCCTTCGCATCACCCTAGCACCATTTTAGAGAGTACCACGAGCTTTGATCTGCACATAACAATTCATGCACGTTTGTCATAAAATTACGGTTGACCCACTGATGTCACATGGACTGTTTGTGGATGTTCTTGGTACCTTTCTGAACCTTGAATATGGTAAGACCCTTGCAGTCTATGGAGGGTCGGAGAGCTCTCAGATATCATCAAAAATATCTTAATTTGTTTTCCAAAGGCGAACAAAGGTCTTATGGGTTGATAACATGGTGCGTAATTAATGACAGAATTTTTATTTTTGGGTGAACTATCCCTTTAAGCAACAATCAAAATGTTCAAAACAAATCCACATTTATTTTTTTGTAACTTGTTTGCGTAATTAGGCTTAAAGGAATGTTCTGGGTTTAATATCATCTCCATACATTAAATACTGACGATTTTCACAGAAAAGACTCTTTTGACTCAACCCCTTTTTTAAAACAAGCAAATAAAAAAAAAATAATAATAAAAAAAAAAACATGTGTTATTCACATACAATGGAAGTCAATGGGGCAAAGTACTGCACCGGCACAAAAATTCAAATTTACATTATATCTACAAAACAGTGTTACAGAAAGACAAATCCACTGACAGAAATTATGTTGGTAATGCATAAGCGGAAATTAATCCACCTACATCACACAGCATGATCACTACATTTCATTGCTTTGAACCTGGAACATTCCTTTAATTGGGAAATATCACAGGGATGTTTAAGTTTTGCTGATGTACAAGAAGTTATGCATCTACATATTTCAATGTGAAAAATGTCTCTACAAAATGCTCAATTCTTATGTACTCAAACTTTTATGCATTCATTTCCAAGTATGTATATATCAAAGTCTCGTTAATTATTTGCAAGTGGTTACTTGCTTACGTGCCCCTAGTGAATTTAAAAGAAAATGTATGGGAAAATGTATATGGTCAAATAATATTTAGTGTCTTGAAAAACAACAACAGCAGCAAAAACATCATGCCAACAGGTGCTAAAACATATTGCCAGACGCATACTCTCTGCAAGTACACAGAAGGCTTGGTCAATGCTGTGCAAGCTTTTATTCATGCTGTATTTAGCATGCAAAATGGTGGAAAGAAACCTTGAGATACCTTCAAGTGTTTGTGCTACTGGATTGCATCTCGGCAACTAACTGACTTCTGAATCAAAAATGCAAGTTGAGACTTTATGCTAAATTCATAGCATAATCCACCTGACAGTAAAAACTAATTTTTCTAATAATTCGTAATTCAACACATTTCAGAACTGAACATTAAAATTTAAGCCTGCATAGCTAGAAGCATTTGTGTACTCGCATTGACTATGTTTAAGCTTAACAATGTAATTTTTTTTGTCAAGTCCAAAGGATTAAGGTAGAGCAAAACATGAAATATACTGAACATGTCAATGCTATAAACTGAAGATAAGAACTGAGTGATTTGATTAGGTTGTAATAAAGCTTGGTCGGGATCTTTTACAGATTGTAAAGTAGGCTAGCTAATGTATTGTAAAATATAACTACCTCTGATCTAGCATGCTATACCTTTTTATCCTTATTGATTTATATTCTTTTTATATTAAATGTATATTAAAATTAAATTTTTATATTGAAAATTTTAAGATCTTTGTACAACAGACACTATTCTGGATGTAAATATTTTCCTATTTCTGTATACATGTGATAAAGAATGATTTAATAAAGTTATTAGTTTCATAAATGTATGTCTTGAAGACTACTGGACAATTCAGGGAGATATGAATGTAAAAATATATTCAAAGGTACTACTACATTTTCGTCAACAATAAACTCCTGTTACAAAATAAACTGTATAAAATGCAATCAATATAATTTTAGATGTTCCGAGATTATCTCGGGTTGCTCTGAAGTGCTTCCAGCGCCTCTCTTGTTTTCATATTTTTATTCTTAAGAAAAATCTTTTCATCTGACTGTGTGCACAACACCCTTCAAACACAAGATCAGGCTATTGAATAGAAGAACCCTGGCTCCCCCCAGTGTTTGATGTGTGTGATGACAGTGTATGAACTGAAGACAGTCCTGAAAAGAAACACTCTTACCTTGTTATTCTGGATTGCATGGTCAGCCTTTCCATTTCTTGGCGTTCTCTCCTATTGGTTTGTTTCATTTAAAATCTGAGGACTGGAAAGCATGTCAGTTCATTAATTTTAAGAGGAATGTTACAGCAATTACAGTCAGTGCGAAAGCTTGCATACAAATATCCAAACATGAAAATTCTGTCACCCTTGACTCACCCTTATGTCCCAAACATATAATACATATCCTGAAGACAAATTAAGATGTATAGCATATATTTAATCATCAGGTAATGCATATGAATCAAGTATTCCCTTTCTCCTGATGACTTTTTTGCCTGGTTTCACAGACAGGGCTTAGACTAAGCCATCATTAGGCCATCAGTGCAATTAGGATAATTAAGTAATTTTTATAAACATGCTTCGAAAAAAAAAAACATAAGCACTGATATGTTTTAAGATCAGCCAGTCAGTGCAAGTTCCTTTCAGTTGAAACAGCTCAGACTTACAAGCTTCGCGTCGGGCGGTTATTAGCCTCCACGTCGTGCATTTAAAATCCTTTAATGCACGGCAAACCGTTGATTATCCCTTACTTAGTGTACGCAATTTGTTGTTTAAATTTTCTGTAACAATGTGTTGAAACGCTGGTTTTGTACCCACCTTTTTCCTCAACGTGGAACTAAGCCTATATGGGTGAGACTTCCAGTTCATTATTCGCTGTAGGGAAATAACAAGAAGAATAACAACGTGCAGTAAACAGTTAAACTGTTTGCATTACAAACCAGTGTGCTCATAATTAAGATAATACGCTAAAATAATATGGTAAGACACCAATTTGCAATACCAAGCAGCAAAACAAGCTGTACAGCTAAAAATAGCCAGTCCCATAAAATTTACAAATGGCCGCACCCACTTTTACGGAAAGAAAACAATAGAGGGTTTGCACTTACGTCACAATTTGGTCGGTTACCCGGATGCGCGGCCATATTGGCGATACTCGGATGTAAACAAAACATGTGGAAGCTGCTAAATCATATAGAGAAGGACTTAGTAAGCAGGAAAGGGCGCAATATTTCTACAAACTAAAGTTAATATGTGGTAATAGATACGAGCAGTATTAATTAAGATATTAACCTAATATTTCACCTACCTGACTGGAAATGATAACAAACATGAATATTGTCAATATTCTTGCCATGGAAACCAGGTTCAGTTTGGCCAACAACAAACGCCTTTTGTTACTCAACAGTTTTTTGCACTATTCTCCTTGATTTGTTATAACTTTTGACAGTCTACAGTACTACAAATGTTTTTCCTGGTCTGACCAAAACATGACAATAATTGATCAATTTCAGCAGTAATAATCAGCAAAATATGCGAGTTATGTTTGATTCAGTGCCACCAATATGGATAATTGATGATGCATCGTAAAAACAATCTGTTGTTATACTCAGCTTTATAAATGTTTGCACCTCATTATATAGATATATCGTATAATGTCACTCATTGACAATATTTACTCTTGTTGAATATATCTTTATTTAACAATCCTAAAAGTGTGCAAGAGCAGATATACACTACACAAAAATTTATTTCACAGCAGTAGCAAAAATAGCTTGAAATGTGATGAGTTTCTCTCTTTGGTTCTCCATTCGGACATCTGTGAATCCAGAGGACTGCAGTGCCTCCATGTAGACCTCAGGACGCCAGCTCTCCCCACTAAACATGTTCTTGGAAGCTACTTTTTTAATACTCTCTAGCCTGAGAGCTGTAACCATAATTCCACCTGAGGAAGAGAAAATAAATTAAAAATATTTAAAGTAAAGACAGTACCTACTCCGTTTAGTCTCATTCACTTCTTAAATGCATCCTTGTTTTTTTTTTTCTTCTTTTAAAACAAATCTTAATCTTAAACATACATACACTATATTGCCAAAAGTATCCTTCTAATGAAGAGGAGTTTGACTTTGACTAGTAATTTCCATGAGTACAAATCTTAATGTTTAAGCATATAACTATATTAACTACATTGTGTTCTTCTAATTTTATAGCAACAGATTGGACAGGACACTTTTCTATTCTAACATGACAATGCATCTGTATATAAAGCAAGGTTTAAAAAGAAACTATTAATTCAGTCAGTGTGGAAGAACTTGACTGATCTGGTAAAACCAAGTCCTAATCCCATCTGAACACCTCTGGTGTGACTTTAAATGCAGACCTTGAGCTAAAAACTCATCACCAAACACCATTGACTTGTACATTCACCCTATGGACAAAAGTATTGGGTCACCCCTTCTTTAGAACAGAAAAAGGCACTTCCAAAACTGTGGCAACCAAGATGGAAAAATAATTTATGTATTTAAAAATTGCATTTCCATCTCTGTTGTTGTTTTGGAAGTGTCTAAAATGACTGTACCCATATGTGCAAATCATTGGCAATTGGTAATAAGTTTTTGGCTCAAGGTCTGCCTTTAGTCACACCAGAGGTGTTCAGCTGGCTATAAAGGAGTAGTTCGCTTTCAGAACAAAAATAGATAATGTACTCACCCCCTTGTCATCCAAGATGTTCATGTCTTTCTTTCTTCAGTCGTAAAGAAATTACGTTTTTTGAGGAAAACATTTTAGGATTTCTCTCCATATAGTGGACTTCTATGGTGCCCCTGAGTTTGAACTTCCAAAATGCAGTTTAAATGCAGCTTCAAAGGTCTCTAAATGATCCCAGCCAAGGAAGAAGGGTCTTATCTAGTAATGGGTTATTTTCTAAAAACATTTAGAACTTCTATACTTTTTAATCTCAAATGCTCGTCTTGCCCAGCTCTGCGTGACCTCTGTGTATTCCAGTTCAAGACAGTTAGGGTATGTCGAAAATCTAATTTTCTCCTTCAACTTCAAAATCGTCCTACATTACTGCAGAAGTACCGTCCCAGTGTTTACAAAGTGAACGTGCAAATAAGATCGAACACCCTTTACAAAAAAAGGTAAAACAGCGATGTAGGACAATTTTGAAGTTGGAGGAGAAAATGAGATGGGAGTTTTTCAACTTTCCCTAACTGTCATGAACCGGAATACACAGAGTGCACACAGAGCTAGACAAGATAGCATTTGAGGTTAAAAAGTATACAAATTGTATTTTTTTTTTTTTTTAGAAAATAACCAATCGTTTTGCTAGATAAGACCCTTCTTTCCTCAGCTGTGATTGTTTAGAGCCCTTTGAAGCTGCATTTTGGAAGTTTAAACTCGGGGGCACCATATAAGTCCATTATATGGAGAGAAATCCTGAAATTTCCTTACGACTGAAGAAAGAAAGACATGAACATCTTGGATGACAAGGGGGTGAGTACATTATCTGTAAATTTTTGTTCTGAAAATGAACTAAACCTATAAGCAGACCAGTCACTTTCTTTTTGAACCTTGCTTTTTACACAGATGCACTGTCATGTTAGAATAGAAAAGGGTCCTGTCCAAAATTTTGCTACAAAATTAAAATAATACAATACCCTAGAATATCATTATATGCTTAACATTAACATTTGTACTCATGGAAATGACTAAAGTAGTCAAACCTGTTCATTATATTTTGGCAATATAGTGTGCATTGCTTTTGGTTTAGAGATTTTATTGAAACACTTTTCGTGATCTCACCTGGTTTCATTACTCTGTGAATCGCTCTCCCTCCTGCTTTCAGATCCGGCCAGAAGTAATAACAGTTGCAGTGAAACACCTTGTCAACCGTGTTTTCCTCTATCGGCATGGTCACCACATCACTGTAATACAACACAGCCTTTCCTCTGGAAATCTGCTCCTTCATGCGCTTACTGGCCATCTCATGCATGTATTGAGAGTAATCCACTCCGATCAGTTTCCCCTCCGGGCCCGTGAGGAGCTGCGACGCCGCCTGCAGACCGAGGCCCGGCCCGTGACCGAGCTCCAGCACCGTGTCGTTGGGTTACTGCGGTCACACCATCTGCGCTTCGTAAAAGTGCGGTCACGCCATCTCCGCCTAAAGTTACGTTGCGCGCCTATATAGATATTTACGGTAACAAACACCTCCGACCTAACGCGGCGCATTTCATGTTACTAAACTGCTTTTAAGAACTGCATACCGTAGTCAGGACCAATGCTATTAACAATCTCTCTATCTCTGTCTCCCCCCCCCCCCAAAAAAAAACTATTAATCTGACATGCGCAAAAAAATCATAAAAATATAAAAATCGAATTCTTTTCTTCAAACTCCAACAGATTTTTGTTCTGCATCCTATCACTGTGGTGATTTACATGCTGTTTAACGGTTTCATTATTTTATAATTGAATACCAAAGTTTTTTTTTTATTTATACCATTTTTCTCAATATAGACATTTTTTTAAATCATAAAAATATGAAATCAAACTAATACTCCAGCAGATTATTGTTCTGCATGTCCTGTATGTTATATGCTGTATCATTTATTTTAATTACATACCAAAGTCGACATATGCTATTGACATTGCTATATAGGCATTTTAAAAATTCATAAAAAAATGAAATCAAATTGTTTTCTGAAAACTCCAACAGATTATTGTTCCTCATCTCCTCAAGTACCACTGTGGTGATTTTCAAGTTGTTTTACTGTATCATTTTTTAATAATTTCATACCAAAGTCGACCTATGCTATTGACATTGCTATATAGGCATTTTAAAAATTCATAAAAAAATGAAATCAAATTGTTTTCTGAAAACTCCAACAGATTATTGTTCCTCATCTCCTCAAGTACCACTGTGGTGATTTTCAAGTTGTTTTACTGTATCATTTTTTAATAATTTCATACCAAAGTCGACATATGCCATTGACATTGCTATATAGGCATTTAAAAAAATTCATAAAACAATGAAATCAAATTGTTTTCTGAAAACTCCAACAGATTATTGTTCTTCATCTCCTCAAGTACCACTGTGGTGATTTTCAAGTTGTTTTACTGTATCATTTTTTAATAATTGCATACCAAATTCGACATATGCAATTGACATTGCTATATAGGCATTTTAAAAATTCATAAAAAAATGAAATCAAATTGTTTTCTGAAAACTCCAACAGATTATTGTTCTTCATCTCCTCAAGTACCACTGTGGTGATTTTCAAGTTGTTTTACTGTATCATTTTTTAATAATTTCATACCAAAGTCGACCTATGCTATTGACATTGCTATATAGGCATTTAAAAAAATTCATAAAAAAATGAAATCAAATTGTTTTCTGAAAACTCCAACAGATTATTGTTCTTCATCTCCTCAAGTACCACTGTGGTGATTTTCAAGTTGTTTTACTGTATCATTTTTTAATAATTTCATACCAAAGTCGACATATGCTATTGACATTGCTATAAAGACAATTTAAAAATTCATAAAAATATGAAATCAAATTGTTTTCTGAAAACTCCAACAGATTATTGTTCTACATCTCCTCAAGTACCACTGTGGTGATTTTCAAGTTGTTTTACTGTATCATTTTTTAATAATTTCATACCAAAGTCGACCTATGCTATTGACATTGCTATATAGGCATTTAAAAAAATTCATAAAAATATGAAATCAAATTGTTTTCTGAAAACTCCAACAGATTATTGTTCTACATCTCCTCAAGTACCACTGTGGTGATTTTCAAGTTGTTTTACTGTATCATTTTTTAATAATTGCATACCAAAGTCGACGTATGCAATTGACATTGCTATAAAGACAATTTAAAAAATTCATAAAAATATGAAATCAAATTGTTTTCTGAAAACTCCAACAGATTATTGTTCTTCATCTCCTCAAGTACCACTGTGGTGATTTTCAAGTTGTTTTACTGTATAATTTTTTAATAATTGCATACCAAAGTCGACGTATGCAATTGACATTGCTATAAAGACAATTTAAAAATTCATAAAAATATGAAATCAAATTGTTTTCTGAAAACTCCAACAGATTATTGTTCTACATCTCCTCAAGTACCACTGTGGTGATTTTCAAGTTGTTTTACTGTAAAACTTTTAATAATTTCATACCAAAGTCAAGACAAACGCTGTTTACATTGCTTTATAGGTATAAAAAAAAATATATATATATATGATATCAAATTGTTTTCTGAAAACTCCAACATGTTATTGTTCTTCATCTCCTCAAGTACGACTGTGGTGATTTTCAAGTTGTTTTACTGTAAAACTTTTAATAATTTCATACCAAAGTCAAGACAAACGCTGTTTACATTGCTTTATAGGTATAAAAAAAAATATATATATATATGATATCAAATTGTTTTCTGAAAACTCCAACATGTTATTGTTCTTCATCTCCTCAAGTACGACTGTGGTGATTTTCAAGTTGTTTTACTGTAAAACTTTTAATAATTTCATACCAAATTCAAGACATATGCTATTTACATTGCTTTATAGATATAAAAAATCATCGCGGTCATCGCGACGGCAAGGTCGTGGCAGGGGAATCTAACGTCTCTGTTCCCTCCTTCACGGAACGAGGGTTACCTACATAACCTAAACGTTCCCCTTCAGTCGAATCACTTCCACGTTACATTGGGAACAAGGCAAGGCAAGGCGAGGCAAGGCAAGGCAAGTTTATTTATATATCACATTTCATACACAATTGCAATGCAAAGTGCTGAACATAAAAGGAATTAAAATCATAATAGCATAAAAATCATAAAAATTTAAAATAATAATCACAACAATAAAAACAGAGAATTTAAGAACATTTAAGATCATTTAAGATGAAATGTATTTTAAAATTAATTAGCACAGTATACATAAAATAATGCAGTCTGTTCGGACGTAGCACAGTGCTCATTCAATAAATGCACAACTGAACAGATGAGTTTTGAGTCTGGATTTAAATGTGGCTAATGTATTAGCACATCTGATCTCTTCTGGAAGCTGGTTCCAACTGCGGGCGGCATAATAGCTAAAAGCGGATTCCCCTTGTTTTTTGTGAACCCTTGATATTACTAACTGACTCGATCCTAGTGATCTGAGTTGTCTGTTAGGTTTATATTCAGTGAGCATATCTGCAATGTATGTAGGTCCTGTAGTGCTTTATAAACAAGTAAAAGTACTTTAAAATCTATCTTAAACATAACTGGTAGCCAGTGTAAGGACCTGAGAACTGGTGTAATATGCTCTGATTTTCTGGTTCTAGTCAGAATCCTGGCAGCAGCGTTCTGTATGAGCTGCAACTGTCCAATGGTCTTATTGTGAAGGCAAGTGAGGAGACCATTACAATAGTCCACCCTGCTGGTGATAAAGGCATGAACAAGTTTCTCCAAGTCTTGACAGGAAACAAAACATCTAATTCTTGCAATGGTTTTGAGATGATAGAATGCTGATTTAGTTACTGCTTTGACATGGCTACTGAAACAGGTCTGACTCCAGAATCACACCAAGATTCTTGACTTGATTTTTTTTTTTGACCCCTTGCATCAAGGTACGCATTTACCTTATGAACTTCATCCTTGTTTCCAAATGCAAAGACTTCTGTTTTCTCCTTGTTTAATTGAAGAAAGCTTTGGTACATCCAACTAATTTCATCAATGCATTTGCAGAGGGAGTCAATGGGGCTGTAGTCATTTGGCGATAAGGCTAGTTAAATCTGGGTATCATCTGCATAGCTGTGATATAGCAGTTGGCACAATCCCACGTGCCGGCAGGTATACGTGCTAGCAGGTGGGAGTGTTAATGTAACCTTCCCAACGTCCTGGGGGCCAATTGTGGGGGACCCTACAGGAATGCCAGTTGTACGGAAGCATGGTTGGGGGGCGGAGCACATGAGATCTTTCCATGTGGAAATAAAAATAATTCAATATATCCATAAGTTCTTAGGGACATACGAGGGAAACAGAGGCCTTCTGGTTGACCACCGGAAAATACTGAAACATATATTGCCACAACTAGCGGGGCGAAGGAGACCCGGCAGGAGCACAGTCAGGAACTACTCCGCAACTAGCCCTGACTGCGGGGCATGGAGGACCCAGGGTTAATGGGAAAATAGCACACGGATCCTCATGGGAATGGCGCAGCAAGCCGACACCAGCCGACCTCCCCTCACCTGAAGTCCTTATGTTAGGACACGGGAGGAAACAGCCTCTACGCAAAGGTTATAAAACCTAGCGAAGGTATTCAGTGTCGCCCAGCCCGCAGCTCTACAGATATTTGCTAGCGAGGCGCCATGAGCCAACGCATAGGATGAGGCAACACTCCGTGTGGAGTGGGCACGAACACCTAAGGGGCATGGCAGTCCCTGATACAAGTATGACAGGGAGATGGCATCTACCACCCAATGAGCCAACCTCTGTTTGGAGACCGCATTCCCTTTCTGCTGACCTCCAAAGCAGACAAAGAGCTGCTCGGTGCGTCTGAAGGGCCGAGTGCGGCTTTCATATATGCGTGAAGCACAGACTGGACACTACATAGCCAAAGCTGGGTCTGCCTCCTCCAGGGTCAGAGCTTGCAGATTCACCACCTGATCGCAGAAAGGCGTGGTGGGAACCTTGGGCATGTAGCCGGGTCTCAGGATAACGTGAGAATCGCCTGGCCCGAATTCTAGGCACGCTTCGCTAACAGAGAAGGCTTGTAGGTCCCCTACCCTCTTGATGGAAGCCAGGGCAGTCAGGAGTGCTGTCTTAAGTGACAGAAATTTTAGCTCAACTGACGCCAGTGGCTCGAATGGGGCGTCCCGCAGGCCTTGGAGGGCGAGGGAGAGATCCCAAGAGGGTACGAGGTGCGGTCTGGGAGGATTGATCCTCCTCGCACCTCTCAGGAACCTCACGATGAGTTGGTGCTTACCAAGCGATGTTACACCTACTGCATCATGATACGCTGCGATAGCAGCAACGTACACTTTGAGAGTCGAAGGGGACAGCCTGCCCTCCAACTTCTCTTGCAGGAAGGAAAGCATTACTGCAATCGTGCATCTCTGTGGGTCCTCTCCGCAAGAGGAACACCAGTCAGCAAACAGACCCCATCTCAGTGCAAAAGCCTGCCTGGTAGACGGGGCTCGGGACTGAGCGATTCCTATTCTATCACGGCCTGAGGAAGGAGAGGTCTGCGGGTGTCAATCCTTGCCCTAACAGGGAGGGGCTGCCGTGAGGGAGACCTAAGTCCGGGTGGGCCACTACCGTGGCGCAACCAGCAAGACTTACACCTCGTCCTCCCTGGACTTGCACAGACGTACTTGAGCCCCGGAGGTCAGCTGTGTGCCAGTGCCACTTTGAGAAGAGGCGACTGGCAAAGGGAGGAATCGGGAAGGGCGAGCGAATGTGGCTGGGCATTGGCGAAATAGCGTCACGGGGTGGAGTCGCCATTCCGCAGGGTGGTTGGACTGCCGTGGAAGCCAACAGGACGTACGGTTAAGTTTCCCTGGCATCATGAGAATGGCATGTAGCAATGTCTGCCACGTTTGACTCCGTAGGAGCAGATGGTGGATGAGCTCTAAGTGCCCGTTGCACACAGCATCTCAACCTGTGGAAAGCCACGGGCTGACTAGTCAGCAACACTGCAGGAAAACTCCAGTCCAGATTGAGCCGAGATGCTATGTCCATCTCAGGACTCGATCGTGCTGAAGCGGTCTCACATGAAACGAGCTCAACGGAAAAACGGCTGAAGCTGTCATGTGCCCCAGGAGCCTCAAAATTTTGAAAAGGACCGATGAGTTGTGCCTGCATAATCGTAGGCACTACAGCACTGACTGCGCACTCTTGGTGGCAAGGCGGGCTGTCCTGTTGACCGAGTCTGGCTCCAGCCCGGGAAAAGACATCCCCCTCTATTCTAGAGGGAGTCTGCTCTTCTCTCGGTTGGCCTGAAGGACCAGATGGCAGAGGTGCCGAAGCACCAAGCACTCGCGAGTGAGCTGAAAGGCACCAGTCATCGAGACGGTTGTAAACGCGAATCCCTGTCTGCCGAAGAGGGGACAGGAAAGCTCCCGTGGCCTTAAGAAGGATGCGGGGAGAAGGGGACTGGCCAAATGGAAGCACCTTTCACTGAAACACTCGACCCCCGGGGGCAGACCGCAGAAGGGGTCTGAGCCGGGGAGGAATCGAGACGTAACAGCGAGTGTTCTTCAACCCACCCCTGGAGACGGAAGCATACTCGTATGCACTTCATCGTGAGCATCTGATCCGATAGCCTGAAAAGGGGCTGAAACAGAACTCCATCCAGGATGGGTGTTTATCCACCATTCTTTCTGGGCACGTTGAAGTAGAGACAGTAAGACCCTAACTTCAGCTCGGCTAGAGGGGCAGGCTGGATCGTATCCTCCGCAAGCAGGACAGAGGCAAGCTTGAAAAGGGTACCTCTGGTAACAAAATGGGAACAAAAATGTAAAGGGTACCTCTGAACCTGGGCGGACGCCTGGAGAGCTGAATCGCAAAGCCAAGCCATGCCGTACCGTCCGTATCAACCACCGTGGCAGTAGCAAGGGAATTGACCGTCGTGACCGTGGTGGGGCAGCCTGGGGGGAGACAGGGAAAAGAGACTGAACCCAGAAGGATGTACGTCCTGGAGAAGAGTCAACCTGCACTAAGCAGTGCTTACCTTCTTCCCTGGTTTCTCTTTTTGAGAAAATGTGGGTACCGTCGAACTGGGGGCGGAGGGTGGCGAGGGGAGAGGAGCTGGGGAGCGGGCAAGATGAAGAAGGTGCCCGCCACATTTTGACCAGCTCCTCGTGCACCTCTGGGAAGAAACCTCCGAGGGGTGCTGCGCCGCCGGGATGGCATCCTCACTCTCAGACTCTCCCTCTGATGCTGCAACAGACATCTCCCCCTCCTGTGGAGTGCCAAAGGAGACGCTCAGCCCGGCATGCGGGGAAGTGTACTGCTCTGGCATCTCGGCGGGACCACGCTGAGGTGCGGAAGTCCGCAGGGCGTTTGGGGCCGGCGGAACGTTTGGCACAGTGATCTGCAAGTCTCCCTCGTGTCTCCCACGGTGGCTGAAAAACATTGATGGTTTAACCGCCTACCGCGGGACGATGAGTGGAGCCGTCTCACGAACGAGCGGTGAGACTTCAGCATAGCCATGGTCATGTGTTCGCAATGAACCCACAAACCATCCGGGAACGCTGCCCCAGCATGTTCACGACCTAGACATGTGAGACAGCGTTCATGTCCGTCCAGAGAGGTGAGGTAACTGCCGCACCCACAAACGCACGGCCGGAAAGCCTTTCTTAAAAGAACGTCTAACACAGCCGTGAGAAATTGCTCTTTTAGTCCCGGTCTGCCCAGGCAGGAAACCGCGGCACCACTGTGCACTCAATGGGGCTTGCTCGCTGGAGGCTTTGTTGAGGCCGTGAAAACGGGCGCCTGCAGGAACACTTCTTTTTCTTCTGTCCCAATGTAACGTCGTAGTGATTCGACTGAAGGGGAACTAATAATAAAAAGTTTTTAGAGTTTTCAGAAAATAATTTGATTTCATATTTTTATGTTTTTATTAATCATGTATTTATAGAGAAATATTATTGGTCCAGATTTGGTATGCAATTATAAAAACAATTAAACTGCATGTTAAGCTGCATGAAAATCACCACAGTGGTACTTGAGGGGATGAAGAACAATAATCGTTTGGAGATTTCAGAAAACAATTTGATTTCATATTTTTATAAAAAAATTTATATCTATAAAGCAATGTAAATAGCATATGTCGACTTTTTATTAAAAAAGTATACAGTAAAACAACTTGAAAATCACCACAGTGGTGCTTGAGGAGATGTAGAACAATAATCTGTTGGAGTTTTCAGAAAACAATTTGATTTCATTTTTTTATGAATTTTTAAAATGCCTATATAGCAATGTCAATTGCATATGTTGACTTTGGTATGGAATTATTATAAAATGATACAGTAAAACAACTTGAAAATCATCACAGTGATACTTGAGAAGATGCAGAACAAACATCTGGTTGAGTTTTCAGAAAACAATTTGATTTCATATTTTTATATTTTGTTTATACCTATAAAGCAATGTAAAC